>NC_135498.1:27067207-27277207 GCF_052857255.1 Amblyomma americanum
ATAGCGCACTAACGTCTCACATATCTCGGTGGACACCCGAAACAAATTTCAGGGATTTTCACAGGGACGCGCGCGCCCATGTACGCTGTTGCTGTTGGTCCGCGCAGAAATCGGAAACTGACACAGATTCTCTCGACCTATCTATTCGGCACCATGACTCCCAAGCGCATTCTTAGGATCACCCTTCTACAATTGAGCTGTAAGCAGTTAGACCAAACCGGACAACTCTACAACATTATGCCGACTTTTTAGACATCAAAGCTGACAATTTATCCCTCCATGTAGCAAACATGAAAGCTAAGGTCACTGGGTATGCCACACATAAACAAAGCACGTCGACATGCATCCTAATCTATAAGTACAAAAATCTCGAATACACTTTCATCAAGCCATTACCACACTCCCGCGGTCGTAAAGGTACATCGACTGCTCCCTCTTTCTACTTCAACACATGGATGAAGTAACCAAAATCCTGAAGACCGCGGAAGAACTCCCGGCTATCGACAACCATCTCCGGCACCTCTGGGAGGTCGGAGAAGTGTCACCAGGAAGCGGAAAACCAAGAAGCACAATCGTAGACTAGAAGTTCGAAAATCTATCTCCCCCATAAATAACTGAAAAATATGCGTGGGAACTCGGTCGTAGTAATTGGCTCGCCAAAGTGGGACTACCTTGAGGGCAAGCTAGGTGTGCTAAAACCATGTGGAACCTTCCCAGATGCCTTACTGACCCACCTAAATCCAGGAGACAAGAAAGCAAAAATCTCTGGTGGGCTTTACACGAACTGTGAGGCACGGACCAAGAGCGTACGTCGGAGCTCGCGAAACGATACATCTCTAACTCACAAGACACACCCTCCGATACAGAATACCAGGGATAAGGATAAAGCAACCGAAAGCCCGATGCAGAGTTCACATTAGACGAAGTACAGGCGGCACTCATAGAACTGCGCTGAGAAACAGCTACCGGCTTACACGAGCTGACGATGGAACTCCTTGTCAACGTGAATTCGACAGTATTGCACCAACTCACAAACTGTTACAACGGATGTTGGCGTACATTCCCCGACCATTCCACGTGGGTAACATTCCACGAGCCTGGAATGTGAATGTCCTTTTCAAACCAGGCAAGGAGGTTAACATAGGAGGTTAACCTGCCCCCAATATAGCTTATATCGTGCGTGGGAAAACTCATGAAAAAGCGGATTCACAACCGCCTATCAAACTATCTAGAATATAATTGGCTCCTACCACACCCAATTCTCGGTTTTCGGGTTCATCTATTAACTCGGTTTGGTTTGGTTTATGAGGGTTTAACGTCCCGAAGCTACTCAGCCTATGAGAGACGCCGTAGTGAAGGGCTCCGGAATAATTTCCACCACCTGGGGTTCTTTTACGTGCTCTGACATCGCACAGTACACGGGCCACTAGAATTTCGCCTCCATCGAAATTCGACCGCCGCGGCCGGAATCGAAGCCGCGTCTTTCGGGCCAGCAGCCGAGCGCCATAACCACTCAGCCACCGCGGCGGCCTATTAACTCGGGAAAATCTCCTCCAACTCAAAATGAAGCTGTGGCTCCACTGCAGAAAAGCAGCGACAGAGCTATTCTGGAATTAGACAAGAAAGGAATAAACGACAACGTTAAACACCCCAAAATAGTGGAGAATCTTCGAGCTGTTAACTGTGGGTCGTGGACATGCGCTGACATGCGCAGCTTTCTCATTGAAAGGGAGGTACAAATCAACATTGGAACGCAACACACTCATCAAGTGAAGATGGGAACTAGAGGGACCCCAGAAGGAACGATGCTGTCTCCCCTACTCCTCAGCTTAGCTATGATCAGTCTCCCCTCGCAACTAAATCAGATTATTGTTATCAATCATGAATTTCACGCAGATGACATTACAATAAGGAACGCCACTGGCAATGTGGGTACCATAAAATATTCCCTTCAGGAAGAGGCAACAACTGCCCAAACCTATGCACACCGCTGCGGACTCGCATGTTCCTCAGAAAAATCAGAGGTACTTATCATTCGACAACGGAAGAACCAAGAGCCCATAGCAATCGAGGTCAACGACCCGTCCATACATGAGGTGGAAACACTAAAAAATTCAGGGGCTTCACATCAACAACAGGGGCAATAATTTTCTTACACTACACAAGCTTCGTGACGTGGGTGAACAAGTTGCTCGAATCATTGACCCAATTACATTCAAGAAACATGAAGGAAAATGACAACTTTCGCCATACGCAGGCATTTGTCATCAGTCGTATTGTCTATGTGGCATCATACCATTGCCTCAAGAAACCTTTCATACAGAGCATCTCGACACCATAGTCAGAAAGTCAGAATGACCTATAAAAGAGCCATGGGACTCCCACTCTCAACAGTGCGACTGCTACACTTACGGGTCCAAACACCATCGGAGCTTATCGAGTCACACCTCATGGCTCAAGTGCGAGTCTTACCGGTAGCCACACAAACAGGGAGAATGGTGCTCCATAATCTCAATATCGTGTGCCCCTGAGCCTTCTTACTAAACAAACCGTCCCACGCACTCTGAGAGGATGCTTCAAGGCTACTGCCGTTCCACGAAACATGCAGCCGATCTACCACCAGGCACGAAGACAAGGATGAGCAAAGGCAATCCATGAACATCACGTCATGCAAGAAGGCTATTCCACATCGATGCCGCTGGTCCCAAAGGTGTACTAGCTACAGTGGCGGTTGTCCACAAAGGGCAGACGGTCGACAGCAGTAAGCCACGACACAAGAACCGCAGATAAGTTGGCTACAGCTGTCGCGACTACAACTCCCGCTTCGCAGTACATTAACATTGCAGTTTAGGCGTGTTGTTATGGCGTGACATTAAAGTTTAAGCGCGCAACCAGAGGAGTACGGTGAAGAAAGACAGGTGACACACGAGTGCGCATGTGTCACCTGTCTTTCTTCACCGTCCTCGTACGGTTGGTGGCGGTGGTGGTAAATCTTTATTGGATGCACTGGGGCGGATTTTAGAGGATAGTGGAGGGTTTCACCGCTCCCTTGCCTGGGTGGTAGTCCTCATTCCGGGACACTGTTGGCGGTAGCCGCTGCTCGCGCTCTTTGAGCCAGAGCCCTCTGGGACTCCAGGTCCAAGCAGCCGGACAAGGTCGCCTCGCAGACTTCTCTCGTTGGCTGATTTACTCTCTTTGTTTGCAGATTTTTGTGCTTAATATTTCATGTCGCGATACGTACCCACAGACTCAAGGATAGAATATCGGATCTTCATAAAGGGTAGGATTTCCCCGTTTGCAACACTGATCGTCCAAATCAGGCAAACCTACGCTGACGTCATACACTTGGTTTGGATACCTGGCCACCACGATATTCAGGCGGAACCAGTTGGCCCACAATTGAGACCAAACTTTTCTCCCTCGGGAACTCGATAGAAAAGGGTAAAAATAGGGCCAGTTCGGTCCACCCACAACATACGAGATACTACAACACCTCAGATTTAGGCGCCAGCAACCCCCCCCCCCCCCCCCCCTTTGATGGTAAATGTAACGTGAGCCACGCCAACTACAGGCAACCCGCCGCGGTGATTCAGTGGCTAAAGCACTCGGTTACTGAGTGAGAAAGTTACTGCGCCATTTCTTTTCCTGAAAATTAATTTTCCACGCTAACTAGAAGGTATGGGGGGGGGGGGTGCGTGGGGTGGTCACGTGAATACGGGCGAACTTTCTCGCGAATCAGGGGGGGGGGGGGGGGTGCTGCATATACAGCACTAGCTGTAAAATGGCTGCCTATGAGTTGGCTGATGTGACTCACCAGTTTTCCCGCGACGGTTGACCCAGCAATTCACCGGCGCTATTTACGCGTACACATCCGATAGTGTTATCTCTAGTAAATGCGAGATACTAAGTGAAAGCCTGCGCACAATATTCATGATAAAATTCGGCAATCATGCAGTGCATTATCACCTTCAGGGCAGGAACCTTGGCTTCACACAAGTTTACTGCCTCGCTTTCCAACGTGCTGTGCACCAGCTGTTAGTTGCCAAAAACAGTTGTGGCCGCTGGATTGTTCACGGCGACGCTGCGCCACCTACTTTGCGGCTTTTCGGACGTTTAAAAGTACCTTTGTGTCAAACGTTCATTAAAACATTACCCAAAAAGAAAGACCAATAAGAGATACTGAATCACGCAGTCAAAAGGACAGTTTATCAACATTTGAAAAGCGAAAGTTGTCGCTCTTATATCCTTAAAGTCACTACCTCACTTTGTACCCCGAAGTGCTTCGCCGTGGTTACGCCACATCCTTTGGCGCGTTTCTCAAAACTAGCTGGCTTAGCATTCCTTACCGCATTTTTTCCGCATGTTTGTACACGTTTTCTGCGCTATGCGAACATAATATATTCCCAACGTTTCAGGAACAGCGGCCCGGCATATTGAGTCAACTGCCGTAATCCCTGGAAACCGTAAACCCACATCTTGTCGTTGATGTTAACCCGTTACTCCATACAGCTTTGCAGTTGCAGCGATTACAAAGCTTTGCAGGTACCTATGCAATCAGCAAGACAGGAAGCATTTGTACGCTTCCAGTTTTACGATGTTGCTGTGCGCGCATAAAGAGAGAGAGAGAGAGAGAGAGAGAGAACGGTTTGGTGCAAGGGAAGGGAGTTAGATAGGACTGGCAGACTTGCCTCTGGCATGCTCCTCCCTATCAAGGAGAGAGAAATTGAGAAGGCAGAAAGAGGGAGAGTAGGGAGAGAGTGAAGATGGGGAGTCAGGAGTTTCGTACTTCTATTACTTTTTCGTGCTACTTTTCAACCTTTCTACAAGTATTGTGAGAAAAGAAACAAGAAACGCCGCTTGTAACTCATTATGTAGCGGAAATCAAAGAAATGTATCCTGCTTCCTGGACGATGAGGCAAAGCTTCTCGGAAGACTCAGCTGAAATAAAAAAAGAGGGGGAGGATGAACACGCGTCAGAGATATTAATCGTTGCCGCTCGTTCATTACGTACATTGCAGTCTCAATACTCGGGTGCTTTAAAAAGAATAAAGAAACACTGACGTGCGAAGACCTGGCAGGCAAGGCACAAAACACACAAGCAGCTATGGAAGAAAGGGCCTCTATTCGATTATTTTCCCGGCCTCGCGTTGCGGCAGGCACTATCAGGAGATTTCGCCCGCCACGTTCCGCGACTTTAATTAGCCGCGGCGTATGATTTCCATATTGCCCCGATCGACCACGACTCGGCCTGGTGTTGTCAGGAAGGAAGCGAATGCCCTGAAGAGCAACCCGCCTCCCAGAAATGGGCCTGATAAAAAAAAAGTGGGTTTCGTTAGTTTTTTTTTCTCCCGCTTGTTTATTCATTTTTTCTTTTAGATTTTGCGATCACGAGATGAGACAATGACGCCTCTAAATCAGTTAGTCCTCGCCTAAAACAATTAACAACGCGGGATATAGTTGTGTGGGTTGCGAAATATTGCGGCACAGGAACGATAACCTACACCAGTCAGCATTCAGCACCCGTAAAATGGGTGGACGAGATGCGCGCGTTAAAAAGAGTCTCGAATACAAAACTTAAAAAAGGAGGCAGTGAATGAGTAGATAAGAATGAGAAATCTATTCCTGGAGATGCGCTCTTTCAGGCAGCCAGGTCAAATTAAGCTCCTACCACTACGCGAAAGCTGTAACGCGACTTTCCGAAAGAAGCAATTCGCATCGAAAGACACTAATAGAGGTTAAAGTTCATCATAGCCGCTTCCTGGAGTGTGGAAAGGGAAGCTTGGCGCAAGAACACCGGAGCTAACGTGTTCATTTTGCGCGAGGTGGGGTCAAAGCACCCTTTTTTTTAGACATAGAGCGTCAGGCCAGTCATGAGTATGTTTGATAAGATGCCAGCGAGCCTCCTGCCACCTCAACACTGTTTTTCTGCGTATACTGCCGTAGTAGTGCTCATGCTCTGCGCGTTATGACCTGTACAGCACGTAATATCTGAGGAGGCTATTGAGAATCACCCCCTTCATCCTGCCTACAGTTAAACCCGTTACCATTCATGCGGTTGCCGAGAACGCCCTATTAGGCAGTAGCCCAAAAGCTTAATTGGACAACGTAAGCGTTAGCGGTGACATTAATGATTATTAACCAGACTATATGCAAATCACTGTGTGCGCTGCAATAACGCTGCCTGATATCACCAGCAGCGTCTGTTTTACTATTATTTACGTTCATCAGAAAAGTTAATAACGAATTATGATAACTCCTGCTGTCAGCTGCTGCTTTATGCGCTCAGGCAGGCGTGAATGATATCAAACGTGCGCAGTCACTTCGATACTTCCCATTAGCTACCCCAGCAGTTCGTTTCCTTCCGTCCGTCCGTCCGTCTTTCCCTCCCTCTCTCTCTCCCGCCCTCCCTCCCTTTCTTCTCTTTCTCTTTTTTCTTCCTTTCCTGCCGTCTTTCTTTCTTTCGTTGTTTCTTTCTCTTTGCCTATCTTTCCTTCTTCCTTTCTTCGCTTCTTTTTGTTATCTGTAGTAGCGTCCTGGATTGGAATGTACGACCACTGTATTAAATTTACCAGAGAAGATTGTGATGATAATAAAGGCTATGAAATTTGCACACCAACACACCCCGCCTCCACACCCACGTCGCGCACACGCACACACACACACACGCAAACACACACACAAACGCATGCACACACATACATACACACGCGCGCGCGCGCACGCACACACACACACACCTTCTTCACTCTAAACATTCAAAACATGCTCGTGATGTGAAGGTCCCAACAACCTCCTCGTTTTCCCTGCCTGAATTATGCAAGCCTCGAAGTCACCGCTCGCACCAAAGCAAGAGTGCGATGTCGCATCTCAGAATTAGCCGTTCCTACTTCCCTCTGCCCTATACAATAAAAACCATTAGCCTCAAAGTCGGTTGTGTTGACGTGTTGAAGGAGCTGCGCTAGCACATTAAGACTTGCAACGTCGTCCCACAGGGGTGCGTCCCTCCAGGGTGCACCCCAGGGAGGGGGGGGGGAGGGGGGGGGGGTCCGTCCTTCTTCCAGAAAAGGACGCACCCAAAGGTCTCGCCACGCTCGCCTCAGGCTGGTCTAAAGGGAATACCTCCTCTCCCGGAAACAACCTAAGCCAGTTATAAGTGCAGTATGGTATGTCTGTTTGTCTGTACGGCGGGCGGGGGGGGGGGGGGGGGGGGGCGATCAGCAGGTCATGTTTCTGACAACGAAAACCGCGTTCAGAGCTGGAAGGGTGAGGATTCCAGGCGGAAACAGGACGACTCAGACACGGGAGTAAGGGAAAGTTGAGGGAGGGGCGAGGGGGTGTGGTGAAGGCAGGGAAGCCCAGAGTGGAGGGAAGCAGTGCGTCCGGTCAGAAGATGGAAAATTGAATTAGCCGGAAATTTTTGCGGCCTCGGGGATGACGGGGAGATCACAGAAACGGGAGGTGGGCCCAACGATCAGCACGGAGGGGAAAAGAATGTCACTCGCTCCTTCCTCCTAGTTAGTTCGGCAAACACGGAAACGTGGCCGTCGGTGCCATGGAAAGGCTTTCAGGCACGTTTCCCTGTGTCGGCGGCCCGAAGTATCAGGGCAAGCTTGCGTGTGGTGAAACGCTCACAGGCGCGCGTACGTGAGTGTGGCGTCTGTGCTGAGCGGTCGGTACTCTGTGATATGCGCACCTCTCGTGCGTTGACAAATTTGCACCGCATAGAGCGACGCAAAGTTAGCAAATGTCACTGCTCGTTTTCGGAGTGGAGCATAGACGCGTAATTTTTTTTTATATTTTTCAACGTTACTTCGCCGCAAACTTTCATCCGTGCTTTGTACACGATTAGTTTAGCGGAAAAACGTAAGTTGAGAGCAGGCTAATTCAATTTCCAAACCCGTCGAGATACGGAGAGGGGGGAAGGCGAAACTTTGTTCCAAACTCGAGCAAACGAACCCGTAACCGCAAATTCTCAAAAAGTCGTGTTATCGAATAAATTGGTTCTAACGTGGGCCTGGAAGGAGGTGGAGGGGGGGGGGGGTGGATTTTCAACAGCCGGAGTTTAATAGTGGCGTGGCTTGCTTTACCAAGGCATGCTTGCCGCTGCATGTTGCCAAGCAAGCAACCACTGTGTCGAGATTCCCCTACTTTTTGGGTGCTCGTATAAATAAAAGAATATAACTGGCCCAAGCATTGAAAGTGTTTTGCAGCACGTGGAAACATCATTACCCCCAAACTAATCAGCTCGTTTATTGAATAATATTCACCGAACAATGCTTGCTTTGTCAGTACGGCTTCATCAGCGCGCTGTAATGCATCGCAGTAGTCATGGGAGAAATACACAACCTGTTTTGCCTTAGTTCACGATAAAATTTTCGAATGGTTTGTTTTCTGTGTGCATTTTTGTTTTCACTAGTACATGGTTTGCTCCCGACAATTTCATCATGGCACTCGACTTGCCAGACTAGTATCGTGCCATTGGTACATAAGTTGTTCTGGTGTTCGTTTTGTCTCGTCCGAATATTTTGAATCATGAAGGGAATTAAATCAGTGTACAATCCATGGTAAAACAGCGCGGAAAAACGTGAGGACTAAACCACAGTAAATCAGTGCAGTAGACAATGTTTTTCTTCGAATAGACTCACTGAAAACTAAGTCCCCTTCCTCCTCACTTCGACTGTATCCGTCCATGAGTGGAGCATGGGCAAAACGCCGTGAGTCATGCCTTACGTAGAACAAAGCGTATTCATGTGCATCTTTACGGAATGAAAGAAGCTGATACGATAAAACTGGTCAGAAGTCTGGTGGTCAGCAGAGTCACCTACTCGCTCCCGTACCACCTCATGAATAAGCAAGAAAGGGAACAAGCTGACACGCTCTTAAGAAAAGCATACAAGACGGCGCTACACCTGCCTAGAAACACGCCAAACGACAAGCTGCTGCAGCTGGGGCTCAGCAACACCTTCAGCGAACTAGCGGAAGCACAGCTCAAGACGCAGAATTCCAGACTCCGAACGTCAGCCGCCGGCCGAGCACTCCTAAAGAGGTTAGGTTACGACATGGAAGGGCAATTTGACCGATCCGCCGATATTCCCAACAACATCCGTAAAACCCTCCAAGTCTATCCTATACCAAAGAACATGGACCCGAATCTCCACGCGGCTAGAAGACAGGCGCGGGCAGATTATGTGAAACGCCATTTGGCTAAACTAGAAAACACAGTGTACACGGACGCAGCGCTTTATCCGTGGGATAAACGCACAAGAATAATCAATGCCGCCGAAGCAGTCGTGGATTACGCCGGAAAACCGATCACATACGCAACGCTACGGGGCCACACGGTAGCAGAGTGGGAGGAAGTCGCCGTTGCACTAGCGGCGGCCGAAGGCTATCGGAGAAACAAATCACTGATCATATTAACAGACTCGAAATCCACATGCAGGAACTACGCGCAAGGTGGAGTCTGCAAGGCGGCCCTAAGAATCCTCCTCGTAACAGGGCCCCCTAGCCAAAAAGTAACCCACAAGATACTCTGGATACCGGCACACACGGGGATAGAGGGAAACTCAAGGGTGGACAGATTAGTTTGCGAGATCACGTTCCGAGCTGAGCTGTTGGAGACCCTAGAGAACATTACCATAGTGGAGCCAGTATATGCGGAGCTGCAAAATTGCTACAGAGGACAGAGGCTTAAGTACCCTCCGTCACACAACTCATTAACACAACAAAAAGCAGCGAACTGGCGGAGACTGCAAACAGGAACATTCTTCAACCTTTACATTCTACACAAAATGTACCCTACACAATTCCGGGACACATGCCCGTGGTGCGGGGCAACCCCCACGCTAGACCACATTACATGGGAGTGCAAATGCAATTATGCATTCCACAAACTCAAAACCCCGAGTGCGGAGCAATTGGAGGGTCTGCTCACCAGCAGCGAGCTCACAGCCCAAAGGGCCCTTGTGCAAAACGCATGCGAAGCAGCAAGACTCAGCGGAGCCCTGGAATATGGGCCCGACCTTGCGAAGAGGCCAGACGTCAACGATGAAGACGACGGCCCACCGCTAATCTCGTTGAGATTTCAATAAATGTTTTTTCTCTCTACCTCTCTCTCTTATACCGCTTTGTTTGCGGTGTTTATGCGAGAATCACGCGTTGCTCCTTATGAAACGCTCCCTGGTTCTCAGTAGACAGTATTCAAAAGCCACTGGACTGATATAAATGTCAGTAGCACTTTTTGGAGCACAAAGAGGCATTATAGATGAAAATAAGCTGGAAATAACCACGTAACAACATTCTCTTTAAAAGAAAAAAATCGACTCAGACTAAGGTGATCCGACCACGTTAGGCTTCTTTCTCGCACGTGTTATAAATCTGAGCACGAGCTCACAAGAACTGCATTCGCCGTGTGCTATTTTGTTTTTATTTGTTTATGTGGTACGTTCTCTTGAAAACTGAGACACAAAGTAAACTTGTGTACGGTAATACACTACCGAAAAACACAACAAAAAAATTGTTGCCACAGCAGATTTTTTCTGTATTATGGGACGTGACAACAGAAATTCTTGTAGTAAGAAAAGAATTTTATGTAGTATTGAGCAGTCTCCTGTCGTAACGAGAGAGCCAGTTCTGTTGCACTAGCAGACAACATCGTAATACTACTGAACGATATTTCATAACGATAGGACGACAAATTTTTGTCGTATTTAGGGACCAACTCTGTCGTATTTTTCGACTGGATGGCTTTTAGCGTAAAAACTGCTCTCAGAGGGGGTGTATATGTACAGGCGGAAAAACAGGTTCCATTCTTGGATAATTGCACGAGATAATGTAAGTCGGCTCGAAACCGTGTTTTGAAGCGCATCGTTACAGACATCTCCGTGCGAATTAAGGAAAAGAGCTAAAAGGAAAACAGATTCGATATAGGAGTTGCGGGCGATTAGAACTAAATGTGTTCCAGAGTAGATCATTCTTCGGTCCTTCTCTATTTATGCATCATCTTTTTTTCTCATTTTCAACTTTCTTTCACAAAGAGGAACACTTGGCCATGCTGAAGCTGTGGCAGTGACATCAGAACCGACACACGAAGACAGACAAATACATCGCCGAGACGAACAATAGCGCGAAAAGGGGGAGAAAAGCCCAACCGTGATAACAAATGCAAAGTAAAACAGTGTTAACGGATGTTGAAACAAATCCGTCCATACAACGGTCGCAAAGCAAAAGGAGTGTTCGCGGCACTTCGAGAACGATAATGGCCTGTTTGAGATGTTTCCAGTCGAGAGGTAACGACCTGCGCACCCTATTCATTCTGGAGACTGATAAGTGACGCTGAAGAGCTGGAGCAGCCTACAACAGCGTAGGAAACGGGGACTCAGTTGGGAATGAACTGCGCATCAATGCACAAAACGTGAAAAGAAGGAAGTAGATCTGAATGAAGTGTTGCACGAACAAGAAAGAGACTGTGAACGTACACCAAGGCACAAAATGTCCATCGGCTTTATGAAGCAAAGTAGAAAGTCTAAACGAACTATACTTGAGATAGGGTTTTAACCCAGTGTTGCCTTTTATTCTTTTATTTTTACACAGCACCGTGTTATATTCAGCGTGTCTAATTAATCCTAGGATGCGTGAAGAGCTGTTTTAACGGCGTGAGCTTTTATGTTAATTGGGGGGTCAGCTTTCTGAAGCAAAGTGCGAATTTTAATGCTACGTTTAGGGCCGAAGTATAAGGATAGAATTGTGGCCAGTCATTGCCTTTCTTTTCACTTTTTTTACGGCGAGCTACGATATTCGCTGTAAATACTGCGCTCCAGAATAGACAAAACGTTGCTTGGGCGCCAGGAACCTTTTTGGCGAAAAGGCAGAATCTGACATCTCGCTCGGAATTTAGACTGGCTGTTTAAGGAGTTTATTTTAACAGCCAATATCCGTAAAACGGTCAGAGGTATACCTGCAAAATAAGTTGGCGTTTCTACGTTGAGTGATAAGTACACGTGGAGAATTTATTGACAGCAAAGGTGGGAAGAACACTTTTATCCCCGTATCATGAAAGTCGATTCGAGCGATTGCAAGTCTGGTGCGACGTCGAGGCAAGTATTCCATACTAGAACTAATGTTAGCAATGAGCACCTTATATCAAAATTTCTTGACCCGCTGAGGGCACTGTTAATGCTTTTAAACGAGGATTGGTGTTTTGCAGACGTTGATCAGCGCATTACATCGAGTTGAAAGACTGTTCTATCTTCTGGAAATTTTAATACATCAGAGCGACTGTGTTCAGGTTCTATTTAGCGCCTAAAGGTACAAAGAACTGGAGAAGAATTGTGCAATAATTCATACTGGATAGCATTAAGAATGGCTTGAAGGCGTCTGTCTGAAGTCTCCTCCTGCCAACTGCCTGCTGGTGTCTGGGGTATTTTCCTCTCTCCATCTGCCACCTGCCAATCGTTGTCATCTCTCTATCACCCCTCTTTAACTGTAAGGGTGCGGAGGGAGACGCCGGACTAAGAATCACTCATCAAAAATGGATAGAAGAAGCGCTCGCGAATAGAAATGGAGTAAGGATAGAATCAGAATTAGAATAGAATGCGAATTGGAATTGAATAGCAACTGCAACTGAATCAGAATTGGAATAGATTGGCGATTGATAGAGAAATATTATTGCATTTCTTCTGCATCAATTCATTACATCGTCGTTAATTTGTTTTTCAATTTATACCTCGCCTTTCTTTCAATTGACCATGCGTGACTCACCGTTGCGGGTGACTTCGAAAGAGAGCGAGGAGAGGGGAAGGGGAGAGTATAATGTTAGGAAGTGTCTGGGGGGAAGGGTGGAGGATTGAGAAAAGGGAACATCGGATATTGTGTTTGCGTTTATAGGAAAATGAGTTGCTCACACGGTGTGCAATCCGGGTTTCATACGTGACCGAAAATGGGTCGCGGCCGTTTTTATACGGAAACTCTAGAGCCGCCTATTGTGCACACTAGGAGTGGCAGCTATCCTAGCTGCTATTTTACAAAGCCTCCTCGAAAGAAAAAATATATAAAACGAGCGAAAATTCAGGTCTGTGACACTATACCTGAAATAGCTGTCGTCTCGTTCGCACATTGAAGACGTACGCAAATCATATTGGCAAATCATTTCCGTGATACTACAGAGAGAGCACTTAAGGTCGCTCTCATGTTTCTGGTTGTGAGGGTAGTAACGTCTCATTTTCCAGAGCTGACACTGTGTGCCTCACGTCTACTGACGGCTCAGTGCACAACAATATAAAGAGAGAAAGCCCGGACCAATGGCGCTTTGCCGGACTTAAAGCCAATTCAAGTAAAAAATGATAGAGCTAAACGCTCAAAATAAAAAAAACGCAATTTAAAGGAAAAAGCGGGGAAGTAAAACAAACAAAAAAGAATATGGATTAAACAAAGGCACAGCGCAGTCAAAGACAAAGTCAGTCATGCCCGGACAGTCAAAGCACAGTGTGCACAGTGTAGCCATGCAGTGAAAACACACCGGCAACCAGCATCGAGATGGAGCCTGATGCGATGCCCGGCGTGAATGACTGCGTTTCCCGCAGCTCCTTCACTGTATTGCACTAGCTCTGATTAGCGCATTGTGCTCCTTGTAGCCGGCACGATCTATCAGCGTTGTGCGGCGGAGTTGCGTGCATTGCTTCGATAGGCCCCTTGCTACAATGGCTGTGTCGCTCCTTTGAACAGTTCTGGTTGGCCCAGAATAAACCGATGTTTTATCCCACGCCGATGCCGTGTCACTCGAAGGCTGTTACCACGGGTCGAGTGCCCCCATTAACTAAAAGAGGTACCCTCAAAGACTTTGCCAGCCGTGTACTTTAGCTGTCAGCCCCTGCGTCGCATGCTATCACATCCGTGGTAGAGCACGGTAAGTATTATTCGTCTAGGAAGTGATCTAAAATACATCCCTGGCTTTTGTACGCTGTCCCTGCTTCTTAGATCGCGATAGAGAGTATTATTAACAAATTAATTGTTTAATGCTTGATTGATTGATTTGGTTTATTGAGTGAGTGAGTGAGTGAGTGATTTCGGTTTTTTTCCTACCACCTCAGGTTTTATTCTTATTCGCTCATAGAGTCCTATTCGGTAGATTTCTAACTATCATAAATGTAGCTTCACGTCCACGGTTCTTTTGTGCGTTTGTATGTACAAAACGTGGAAAAATAAGAGCACCACGGGTGCATGCATTACAGGAGGAGGGGGGGGGGGGGGGGGGGCTACGATTCACGTTTGCTGACGCTTGGCAAACGAGGCACACTTTCGAGGGAACCGAAACACGTGAAACCACGGCGGGAGCGTTTGCATCAACAGGCACTGACTGGCTCGATCAACCTGGCCACCGCCAACACAGCTGCGCCGAGCGCCAGAGCAAACAATGATAATGAAGACTAAGCAGGTCGGGAGGCTGTGAGCGCCTGCGCTTATTCAGCCACGGACAGCAAGCCATGCTCTTTCGCTTGTCATCTGGAACCCTCAGTGGTGTCATCAGAAAGCACAGTGCCAAGATCAAACATTCCGATTCAGTGAACACTCAATGCTCGCACTTAAGCACAATTTGTGCGAAGCTGAAAGATAAGTTTTACGCGGCATATTATTCTTCAGAGAGAATTTCTTTCCTAATCCATGTTTTCTCTGGTGGCTGTGCAATAAGATGAGTAAAGTTGAGCACTACACATGGTTGGCTTCGACGGCAATAATGACACCTAACCGTGTTCGCATTTGACATTTTTGAGAGAACACAGCAGCCTCACAGAAGCAAGAAGCCGGCGGCGACCATTCGGCGCTGTCCAGAAAAATACTTACTAGATAGCGGTCATTGTCGTCATCAGTGACGTCATCAGAACATAGAGTTCCCATGTAGTTGAGGGTTTGACGGCATGCCGTCTGGTCAGGAATCATGGTGATGCAGATTGCTGGTCACTGGCCAAAGACAAAAGATGAAAAGACGTTTAGGGAGTACTACGGCTCCATTGTTCACTATGAAGCAATCGGCGCACGGATCCGTTCATTTGTAGCACCCAGTAGCGTTTTTAATGATTTAGCATAGATAGGATGTATAGTTCCGTCGTTGCTGTTTAATGTGTTGGACGATGGTGGTGGTGGTGGTGGTGGTGAAAAACATTTATAAGCAATAAATTTTTTACAGAAAGGTGATTGGGGTAGGACCCTATTGGCCCTTTCCCCTCACAGTACTAGGTGGAGCCCCTATTCCGGGGCCCCATTGGCAAGCAACGCCGCCCGCGTCCGTTGAATCAAGGCCTTTTGGCTCTTCAGGTCTTGACAGCCGAGCAGGGCCGCCTCCCAGTCCTCTCTGGTGGGGTTGGGGTTGGGGGGGATAGATGGGTTAGATTGACACGCCCAAACCATGTGGAAGGTGTCAGACACCTCCCCACAGAACTGGCACGTGCCATCAAAGGATGTATTGAAGTGTTTAAGCACCGCCGGGCACAGTACAGTGTTAGTGAGAATTTTGATGAGGAGGCGCTCGTCAGCGCGATCCAGACCCTTACAAGGGGCCGGGTAGCGCCGGTGCTCCTCCTTGTAGTAATCGGTGATTTGTTTGAATGTAATGGCCAGATTGTCTGATTGGGAGTACCCTTCCAAGGACAGGGAGATAGCCCGGGGAGAGAGTGCGCGGGCGGCCTGATCGGCCTGTTCGTTTCCCTGGAGGCCCTGGTGACCGGGGGCCCAAATCAGGTTGCGTGGAGTTGGATCTTCAGATCGACAGCGATATTCCAGTATGCGCCAGGCAAGCGGGGGAGCCCAGCCCAACTCGTAGTTCCGACAGGCCCCTCGCGAGTCGGTGATGATGTGTTTTGACTTGGGATTCGTGAGAGCCAGAGCAATGGCAATCTCCTCCGCGTGTGTTGCGCTGTAGGCTTTGAAAGTGAGCCCGTTAACTGTGTTTGTGTTGTGTACGACTGTCTGTATGATAAGGGACTCAAGATTCTGCCGTGCTGATGTGTTCTTTTCTGTTGTCAATATCTTTACTTGATCCCAGTTAAGCTCGTGGCCGGATTCTCGCACGTGCTCGGCGATGGCGTTAGATGCTGCTTTCTGGTTTCGGACGTCGTTCTGGTGCTCTCTCAGGCGTCTCCTGAAGTCATTTGTTTCACCGATATATATTGATGAGCAATGGTCGCAGTCGATCTCATACACAACACCTGGAAATCTTTCACGAGGGAGCTTGTCCTTCACATTCCCCAGTTCTGATCGCACCTTGCCAGCGGGGACGTGCGCGATGTTGACGCCATGCTTGCGGAAAATACGCGCAAGCGCTTCGCTAATTCCCGCTACGTATGGGACAGCAGCTCGTTTTTCTTTTGGTTTTTCTGCGCTCACGCGTTCTTCGGAGGTCGGCTGATTCGCTGGCATTCTTCTTTCGGTGTTCCTGATGAAGTAAAGAGTGTAGCCGTTTCTTCGAAGATCAGACTCTATTATTTTCATTTCGCTCGTTAGATTGGCATCTTGACTGCAGGTTTCTTTCTCAAAAGTGAACTTGATTGAGGGTTCAATGGAGTTCAGGTGGTCCAGAAAAAGGGCCTTTTCTCTGGACCACCTGAATTCTATTGAACCCTCAATCAAGTTCACTTTTGAGGAAGAAACCGACGGCTGCCTCCCATTCCTGGACACCACGGTAACCCGTACTCCGACTGGCCTTGTATTTAATGTTTACCGCAAACCTACGCACACTGGAAGATATTTACATTTCAGTTCTGTGCACCCAGTCGCTCACAAACGGTCTGTGGTTGTCTCCCTGATCAACCGTGCCAGACAGGTCTGCACCACCCGTAACAAAAGGAGCAACCTACATCAGTACAGCAGAGAGCTGGGCAAGTTCTGAGCAAGTTCTGAGTTCAACTGAGCAAGTTCCACTCGGCCAGCTGTAGCTATCTCGCCACTCCAGGTTTAGCAGAGCTAAACCACCGCGAATTTGTTTAATTATCCAAGGGAGTTTGATCAATGAGTGCCACGGCTAACGAATTTAAACTGCACGAGTACGGTTAAACACTCATCTAGCCAAGCGCTTCAACCTGTGGTAACGGCCCTCCGGGAGGCAAGAACGAGACTATAATAAAAATGAAAGAAGTACTCAACTAACGAAGTTACGCCAAAAAATTCAAGAAGCAGGCCAGGCGAAAGCTGGTACACATTGGAAAACCGGTGAGCACCTGGCGGAATTGGGGAGCGAACTCCGCACCTTACGCGTATGAACTTGAGATAGGTCTTGCATTAGCCTAACAAGTCTCGGTGGGGTTTATAAGCCGGCTCTGTGATCGTATAGAACAATGTGCACGGTATGGCACGTGTGACAACGAACTCGCAATAAGCGAAGCCTTTTTCCGAGAACACAGAAGGAAGGCCCATGGAAGACTTCAACGTTTCGCGCATCCGTAGAGTTAATTAGGTTATGCCTTGGTACAGGGAGTTAGAGGCCCGCTAATCAGTGCCGATCCGCGGCAATCAATTTTACGGTTGGCGCCAGCGGCAGCACACACGTTAGTCAGGGCAGACCTGGAGGCTGTTGAGAACCTGGCCATGTTGCCCAAAACGCCTATCGGATTGAGCGTGTTGGAAAGTTGTTGCTCCGTTGCCAATGCACAGTCAGTTGCACATACCTGGGGTGGTTGTGATGAGTCTGTTCCGGTATCTAATTAGTTGTCGACAAGGCGCTCTAACCCAATAGATTAGAGATTCCCAAGCGGTGCAAATCCGTATGTGTGCAGCGTTGTACGTGTGCAGTTTCTTCATTAGGGATACGAAAAAGTTGATAGAAGTTAGTACTCCGCCTGATACTGCAAATAGCGCATGACTTAAGTCATATTTACGCATATTTTTCATACTGTAGATGTGTGTGTCTGCCTGTCCCACTTCTGGTTAAGAGAGCTTAGTTATAGAAGTGCGCGTGCGTGAGTGTGTGAAAAAAGTCCATGACATTGTCCTATCGTCGAGCACGTGCTACTCTAATATGACTCGATAGAGGTTTCGCTGTGTTTAATATCTTTCCTCGACTTACATGCCTAACACTCAAACACCCACTTTTTTCGGTACTCAAGCGCAGCAGTTCTCCTGGGTTACCATCGCACTGAGGAACTAAATTATTCTATGCAAATAGCTGTAAACAGTATTCCTTTTTTTTTCTTGAATCTAGGGAACGAGTCCTCCGTGAATAATGACCCATTAATATATTCCATTAATAAGACACGCATGACGTGCTAGCTCCGAAGTAAAGGCAGGTAGTTTTAATAACTGATGTCCTCTAAGTTATTTTCATTCGTATTGGCTAGCTCTGGAGTAAGAGCAGCAAACGTTACTCGTCCGCGCATTGATCAATGATTGAAAGCTTACGACTAATAACGGAATCAACGAAGAAACGACTTGGAACACAGCTGGTGGACTTCGACTTCAAACGAGGGTTTCTTTTTTTTTTTCACGCTTTATGGATTCGTTCCGCACGCTGGCCGCTGAATATTCACAAGTTTAGAGATTGATTATTCGGTTTCTTGGCTTAAAGAAACTGAGAAAGAGAAAGCGGCTTGTCTGGACCCATATGAAAACTGGATAACTTCGATTTTTCCAGGCAACAAACGACCTAAGTGGTTTTTGCTGAGAGCCCTAAGTCTGGAAGTCTCCGCAAGTGTCTGTGGTTTCTCGGAACGCGGCATTTCACTTGCTGTTTACGCCGACAAGCGCCCAATTGTATCGATTTCTCCAAAAACCGTTATCGATAGAGCGCACAACAAAATTCATTATGTGCTGGCAGCTGCTGATACCTTTACCGAAAGGGACATTACTTGCGGTCTGGTGACGGCACTTCCTTGCCGCCAATAGAAATGTTGCCGTCTCGTGATGTCACTTTCATCCAGCCAATGGGAGTGTTCCGATAGTGTAACGTAACTTCCATCCTGCCAATTGGCGAATTTTATGACCGAAGACACATTTTGAGCCCATGTCGTTTTAAAAGCTTCCACGACTGGGCAGAAAGCAGGACTTGTGCCCTGCCTTGAAACAATTTTTTTCGCCCTCAAATTTGTATATCCTTCATACTGTCTCCAAATATTCTTGCCGAGCCAATGACATTAACGAAATAAATTAAAACAAAACTCTAAACCGACAAACTCGAAGATCTGTAAGCAGAAAGTCGGGACATAACTTTTTCGACATATAAACGGGACAGATGATTGTTTTCGCCGCGAGAATACTTAAATTTCCTATGATATAAACAGCTGGCAAGCTGCGAAAGAACGGGTCTGAGTCGTTCGCACAGGTTCAAGGAAGTATAGCAATGTAAATTAACTAATTTTCTATACCGGGCGCACGACTCGGAAAACACCAAAGCATCAATACTTTACAATACAACACGAATGCAAGCAGGTAAGCGCCTTCAAAGGCATACGAGATGCAGTCATATAGGAGACGTATATTCTCCTCAGACCATTACCGTGAATTGTGCCTCCAGTTTCGATCAAATAGTTAGGATGAGATAATTTAGTTTCCAAAGCATGACTGAAATACCTTTCGACGCGCTTCGAACTTTACTTTATGTTCCGAGGAAATCATTAACTTTCTGAAGCACAGAAGAAAATCACTCCTTTCTTCGCTTCATTATCATCATCGCCTTCACTATTAACGTTAATGGTGAATTAAAAACGAATTAAGAACAAAGTCCCCTCTCCTATTTCTCAAGTAACCTTGCCCTGGGCCAGCTGCGGCCACCTGACCCCCTTGAACCTTCCTAGTGCCAACCGCTCACTTGACTTTCTGCAGCTCCCTGCTCCGTTAATTCGCCTTCTCTTGTTTTCTTTGCTCTTCTCCTGTCTGCCACTTTTCCTACACCTACCATTTTTCTTTTCGGAGTTTGTTGCGTTGTCTCCAGTTTAAGTCCAACTCTTTTCGTTAGCTTCCACCTTTCTGGCCCATAATTTAGTAACGGTTGGTATGCAACTGTTATGTATACTTTTAACGAGATAGTGTTGAGGAGCGTGTGTCGCGGAAAAGCCGGCCTTGCCGTCATTGGCCGTGAGCAAAAAATGAACGAAAAATCCCCAGATGAGCAACCTTGCTCAGCCACCTAGATCACGTGATCTTGTGGTGTCATTACAATTAACCTGCCCACCAGAATTGTGAGCGAAACACCCAGCTTTCAGTGACTGTTAAATTAATTATTGGTAGTCAGAGGTTGCTCGGACATCCAGGGTCGCACAGTCTCCACCGGTGGCAGCACCTGCTATCGCAGTTCAGAGGCGCACCCCTTACCCGCTACACCACTGCGCCAGGAGGGGTATGAGGACTCCCCAGGAATCTATGAATGCAAAGTCGAGGATGACCAATTCCGTGTAAATAGGCCTTCGGCCAATAACGCTACCGCGTCATACCCTTAAGGCAGAGCTTAAATGTCCTCTCCGAATTTTTTTATTCTTTCGAGGGATATTGGTGAGCTGCTATTCATAACCTGAGAGAGCCTGCCAAATGAAGTCTACCCAATTCTTATTCCCCTAGAGTTATTTCACTCGCGGGATCCGTATCTGCGGTAATTACCTGCCCAAAGTAGATGTATCCCCCCCACCACATCCAATGTTTCACTTGCTACTGCTTTTATGCCCTTATGCTTCAGTGCGAAATTATGTCCGTTGCTTTTACTGTTACGAGTGTTAGTAAGTGCTTAAAAATGCTTTTGGGACTGTTGAAATGCACCTGAATCCGCTTGCCTATTTTCAACCATGGCCGAGTAAACCATACCCGCACTGACGATCCACTTTATTAGAACCCCTAAAGAGGCGCGAAAAGTTTAGGGGGTTTAGCGTCCCAAAGCGACTCGGCCTATGAGAGACGCTGTAGTGAAGGGCTCCGGAAATACCGACCACCTGGGATTCATTAACGTGCACTGACATCGCACAGTACACGGGCCTCCAGAATTTCGCCTCCATCGAAATTCGACCACCGCGGCCGGGATCGAACCCGCGTCTTTCGGGCTAGCAGCCGAGCGCCATAACCACTCAGCCACCGCGGCGACGGTATAGATGACCGAAAAGATACGACTTTCATCACAATTAGATAGGATCCCTGGTCTTAAAAGTAGCTGAGAAAGAACACATTACGGCAGCAATACTTCTTCCATGGCTGCCTCGTTTCCGATTCCATTGTCCAATATATTCTACAAATTTTCCATCGCCGCGTCGCACCAGCACGTCAGTACTGGAATCCTCCACCATTTGGCTTCAACTGAGCGACGAACACATGCATGTGTGCCAAGACCGAAATGTGCATGAAATCTGCCAGCAAATCACTACTGTAAGGACCTGCGTAGCGACATATAAGTGTAAGGCGACACACAACTAAAGCTCAAAACAGCGAGTGCGCAGTCCTCGCGCAGAGCACGCACCGCAATCTGTGCACGCCATTCAAATGCAAAAGGCGCATCGGCATTCTTCAGGGGAGAAACAAATTTTGTGTTTTTTTTTCAACCGCCCTTTTTTCTCTTGCCTGTTCTTTTCGCCTCCACGGAAAGCGGCTGAACTCTTCAGGCTTCCCGAATTGGCTGACGTCCCCGAGAAGCCAAAGTTGGGGCTGCGCGCTGGCACTTCAAGAAGGTAGCTGTTGGTGGGTCGCACGATGCACTTGTCTTCCGGCCCCTCACTCGTTTTTGGCCCACATGCAGGCTTCTTCTTTGTGCCACCAGAAGGCGGTGCCGGCTGTAGCGTCTTCGGAATAGTGTGTAGCATACACCTTGCAGCCGGAGCCGCACGCAACAATCGCTCGCGGCAAGAACGCGGGAGCACTTCGGGAGCCCCGCGGTAGGCCCTGATTGCAATGCTCGAAAGACTTCCGTGTGAACAGGCGGCCCTGTAGGCACGCAGGCAGGCTTTATGGGAGAGCCAGCCAGAAATGAATTCTCAAGTATGTAACCAAAAATAAATAACTAATCGAGAAAGAAAAAAAGCTCTCAGGACACCGGGCCCGAACTTGGCGAACAAAAAGGCCGGTCCGAAAGTTCCAACTCGAACTGCTCGAAGAATGGAAAAAAAGAATGCCGTACAGCGGGGATGCCGCGCTCTTCCGATTGTGTTTCAAGATCGAATTTTTGAAATGCTTTGTATGAGAGGAAGGATGACGTAATTCGAAACGCTGAAAGAAAATTGCAAGCGCGGCGTTGAGGGTTACTTTGCCTCACAGCGGAGTTGCACCATTTTGTATCGCAAGTGGCTAAAGACGCCTCACTGCAAAAAAAAAAAAAAAACTGTACATGTGCTTGCGGTTGGCGCAGATGTGAGGGAGACGACCGGGCTTTATTAAGTTGCTTCTATTTACAGATGGCCATGTATGGCGCAATGTGCGGCACTTGTTGGTAAGTTTACAGAGGAGCATGAATAATGAGTTGGAGTAACGCCTATAGATGGTGCTGGAAGAGCGAGAGACAATAAGAAGAAAATTTGTTGCTCTGGCGACGTCAGTAATCAGGGCTTTCCAAATAATGTGGAGCAGAGTTACCAATACCCTGAAACAGTGAGATTGTATACGAGTAACTGAAATACACATGCCGTAGGTAGCATAAGAGGGTTCTCGCACAGCTTCCGCCCTCGCCGTTCGACCACCTTCCTACGTTGCAGCCGCAGTAATACAAGACGTACTACGTCCGCCGCTATCGACGAGGGTGGCGCTGGTGAACAGTACACACAAACACCCCCGAAAGCAGAAGACTGGACAGCCGTCGACTTTGCTCAGTTAGTAGATGTTGTATCGGGCTAACTTTTATCAAGCATGTTCGTGTAGACCAGAGACGCCGTGAAGTCAAGTATTTATTCGGACAGCAACACGAACATAACGGAGAGTCATGACTCAAGGGCTTCGCCTTATAAAGGGGGCCTGGGTGCAACAGAGGCATGCCATTAGCTAGCGATACAATAGCACACGCTTACAATAACCGCGTGCATCAGGCACGCGGCGCACAGTAACAAAATGACAACACGCTTGATAAGCGTTAGCTCGATAGAACAGTACTGGTGAGGCAACGGCCCCGCAATTTCTGGAAAACTCGCGGGGGTTGCGCCGAGTTCCCTCCGCAACTGATCGGGCCGCATTTCAGGACAGGGGGGGGAGGGGGGGGGGTTGCACTGCGTCCTGTAGCGTTATTGGGCATCGTGCACGCGCACGCGCGCGCACACAGCGCTCGTTTCGCCCGTGCTTGGGGCGGCTCAACCAAACTCAATTAACCCTGCGTAAGGCGATCAAGAGAGACATAATGGAAGATTCTGTCCTGCGAATGGCGGTGCGGCCGCCGCCGACGACGATGACGCAAAACTGAGGGGCTGAGGAACAAATAGCGCACGCTCATAAAAAAGTTCTTGAACCGAGAACATAGGCATAACGCGACCGGCTCGCACGCACCTTCCAAGGCGCTCGGCTGCGCTCGCCCGCGCTCGCCGCTGTTAACTTTGTGAACTCGCGCTGCGCATATGGCTTTCACCGTTATACTGACAAAACTCAAAGCTGCATTACAAGCGCGGTTTTTTCTCTCTTAATTTTTGGGCACTGCGGCCTAAGCAATATCTAGTTTGCACGGTTTATGAAGTAGACTATAATACTTGCCTCGCACGGCATCACACGTACAGGCCAAGTAGCGCCATGATCAATGCCGACGAGCGATCATTACTGGTGGGACAATATTGACCAGCGCATCCCAATATTTGACCTACACTGGCTACCCGTCGCAACCGGTGGGGCGATATTGGGCAGCCATGCCCAGGTTGTATACATTGTTGGGAAGCCATCCGAACTTCAATGGCAATGTTGACCAACCTATAGCAAGATATGTCTGATGTTCACTAGCCATAAAAATTGGCATGACAACATCGACTGCGTGAGAGCCTAATTATGCCCCCTTTAAGATCATCGCGACGTTTGTATAATTGCCGTAGTATTCAACGCATTCATGGTTCAACCAATGCGTTCAATTCCTCGTTCTTGCCAGCTGCCATAGCCGAGTGGAATGTCCTTCCAGACAGTGTTGTGAATGAAGTTAATTCCCTAAAATTTAAACAGATGTTAATTGATTTATTCCCCAACTAATTCCTGTTGAAGGCCCTTTTTTCTTTTTTTTGTTTATTCACTTACTTGCTTGTTTTTCTTTTGAAGTGTTCACAGTTGTATCTACATGTGTTAAGTTTATGTTCCAATTTTGTTCTTTGTGACATGATTACTGTTCGCCCCCCCCCCCTTATTTAATGCCCCCTGGGGCCCTTAAGGGTAAATAAATGATGATGATGATGATGAATGCCGTAATGTATGCCGCTGAGGCTAGCCATCGCCAATGCCCCGGCAATATTCGCCTTCGAATGTCAGGTTGTACGCGATGTTGGCGGGCCGTTACTACTGGCTGGCCATCGTAGATCGGTGTTCACCAGGGTGTGCCAATGTTGGGGAATAAAGAGCCTAGCCGGGCCATTAATGGACGTGTTCGCAATTCGAATCGCCATTATTGGTCACGCATTGGCAAGAACGGGCCACCGTAGGACCACGGATTGTCAACGCGTTTACAATACCGGGACGATGGCATGTGCTGCCTGGGTTATAGGATTAAGCTCCCAGCGCGACTCAGGCTTTGAGGGACGCCTTAGTGGAGGACTCCGGATAAATTGGACCACCATCGCTAATTAACGTGCACTGACTTCACACAGTGCATGACAGTCACGGGTTCGAACCCACACGCTGCGGTAGAATTTCGATGGAGGAAAAATGTTAGAGGCCTGTGTAGTTTGCTGCATCAGTGCAGGTTAAGGTCCCCAGGTGGTCGAAATCATCCGTAGCCCTCCACTACGGCGTCCCTCACAGTTTGAGCCGCTTCGGGACGTCCATCCTATAAAGCCAAACCAAATGTGCCATAATCCTATTGGCTGAACCATTCAAACCTACACACATTTTTCACTACGGATATTCAGAAGAGCTCTGTATTTTGTTTCAAAAACGCCGAGAGTTTTGCCATTCGCAAACCATTCGACATGTATACTTCAAGCTGGGCAAAAATCTTTGATAGGAGGCCCGTGTGCGTGCGTGTGCGCGTGGACGGACTTGTCCTCTTGCCTTGTTGCTCTGTGTTGGTTTCTCTATATTTATCTAACCAGTCTGCCGAAGCTACCGTTCGTTGCCGCCGTCTGAGTAACCGAGCGAACGAGAGTACCGCCGCTCGTTCATAGATGGCGCCAGTGTGGTGACGTGGGTGAGACTGAGCATGGTGGCAACCACCACCGCCCCGTTCCAAAGGGGACGCTCCTACTATCCGTCCATCCATCCATCCATCCGTCCGTCCGTCCGTCCGTCCGTCCGTCCGTCCGTCCATCCGTCCATCCATCCGTCCGTCCGTCCGTCCGTCCGTCCGTCCGTCCGTCCGTCCGTCCGTCCGTCCGTCCGTCTGTCCGTCCGTCCGTCCGTCCTTCCGTCCGTCCATCCGTCCATCCATCCATCCATCCATCCATCCATCCATCCATCCATCCATCCATCCATCCATCCATCCATCCATCCATCCATCCATCCATCCATCCATCCATCCATGCGCGCCCGAATGAATTTTGTGTTGCGTTTCATGCCTTGGCTTCGGTCAAAATGAGTTCACGGCATGGGAGACTAAAATAAATTAGTTGCTCCAATCACTAACCCGGCCCACGTTCCACAGCTTTATTGTAACTCTTTGAATAGCGTTAGCTTTGATTGCGGATTACACGGTGGGAGTGGCGCCTACTTGCGAGCCCTCGACACTATAGTGGATATCCTCAAGGTGTTGTTTTTTCGAATGGCGCCTTTTGCCCCATATCATTTGAAACTAACGCTGCTAAGAGGAAGTGTAAGGGCATGCGCTGTGGTCGTCAATATATAGCTTTTTCTTTTCATAGAGACAGACGTGGTGTCTAAGCTTCATATTAACCGATGGCGGTGTAATGCTTCCGTAAGATATTCTACTTTCAAAGGCGCGTTTGCACGTGTAATCGGTTGTGCTTTTAAAGACACAGTTGTTCATTCGTCTTGTTGTTATTTTTGTTTTTGCGCTGGAAAGCCTGGCAATTGTTTCGAAGTTACTATGCACCCTGTACGTCGCAGGCTAACGTTAAAGGAATCCGAATGGCTGCAGTCACTTGTTTGTGAGTGGGATGGTGAATACGATGCCTATATCTTTCCCATTGCTGCATGGTTGTGATCAGAATAATTTTGGTGTAGGATGAATTGTCTTGGCTGACTGACGGCAACCACAACAAATCTTTACAACCACTGCTACGCGCGAAGCTGCAGTACTGCGTGACTTACTAAAAAGGTGTTTGTTTAGGTGACTGACCGCTTGCGCAGCACTTGCAATAATGGCTGATAAGCGAACATTGACTTGTGTCGTGTAATTCCCAAGCATAACGCGCAACAGCCTGGACTACCGCAGTAAATAAAGTTAGATTTGGTACTGCGCAATCTTATAAGAAAAGATTCAAGGCACGAAAGAACTGCGCAAACTTTCATAAATAATTTAAAAAGCACGCCACAACTGCAAACACGGCAGCACGCGTTAAGCAAAGCCATACCAGTCTTAACAACGTTAAACGTTAAAAATGGCCAGGGTGAGTGCACGCGCCCCTGGATTAGTGATTCATTTTACCACAGCTATCTAAGTTACAGAAGTTGCAACCAGCCTGTTTTGCACGAGTATTCGGCGGCCGCGACAATGGACGTGAACATTCTTGCGACTGTGCTCAACGGAGGTCCTCGCTAGCATACTCAAATACTAAGCACGCAGATAAGGTGTATTCGAGGCATAGCTGCCGTTACTGTACCTAGGAATAGTAGCGGCCGACTTTCATAACAACCCCGTCAGAAGAAATGTGTTGAGCTAGGCGCGCAACACTATAGCTAGACCTGCACTGCGAGCAGCATGAAGAACGGGGGCTGAAACACTGAGAACCGCCGCTTTAGTCTCGAGTTCGTGAGCGCAGGAGTCGAATTGCAACCAAATAAATGCCCCCATAAATGCGCTTAACATCCCGGCCAGACCTGCACAGTGAGCAGAGTGAATGGCTGGGCTCAAATAACACGAAGCGCAACTATCGAGAGGAGCCCGTGAACGATTCCAGCTACAACCAAACGAATACGCGAGGCAATGCCCTCAACATCAACGCTTGAGGTGCAGAGTCAGGAGCGCGATCGGCGGGCTCAGACACCGCGATGCGCGGCTTTCGCTGCCCGCTAGCGGGCGAGTCCAACAGCAATCACGCCGACCGCAATTTACTGCGACCAAAGACTGCAGTTGCCAAATCCTCCGAAAAAAAAAACACAGATGAGTAATCAAGAATGGTCACTTAGCTCACAAAGGCGCAGATCCAGCGCATTACCGATGTTTTCGAGACCTATAATGTGCAGCCAAATTACTCGGCGAGTCGCTTTGTTTTTCCCGGATGGAATAGCAAGAAGTATTTTGCCGTTGTCACCTCGGCTGGTGCACCCAACGCACAATACGCGCTCGGCATTGTCGCAACATGCAAAAGCCGTCACTGCTGGTGACACGCTTCCCGCCAAAACTTCGTCGCACAAAAATAAGACGAATCACCCCTGGGAATGGCGCCTGCGCCTGCTGTGGATCAAAAAAGCACGCGTAAACACGTGACCACGGCCATTCAACCAATGGCCGAGTCAGCTTTCCCAAGGCGCTGCAAGGGAGTGGAAAGCGGGAAATTTCAAATAATAATAATAATAATTGGTTTTTGGGGAAAGGAAATGGCGCAGTATCTGTCTCATTTATCGTTGGACACCTGAACCGCGCCGTTAGGGAAGGGATAAAGGAGGGAGTGAAAGAAGAAAGGAAGAGATAGGTGCCGTAGTGGAGGGCTCCGGAATAATTTCGACCACCTGGGGATCTTTAACGTGCACTGACATCGCACAGCACACGGGCGCCTTAGCTTGTCATTACTTTTGGTACATTCAGGGGTTTTAGGCTCGGGCGCGCCGTCGTTCACCACCGCTGCACGAGCGAGGTTAGGGTGGCTAGGGGAGGGGAGGTGTGTCAGCGGCGGTACGAGCCCACGCGCTCCTCTATGACGTCAGTGGGCAGAAGCTCCAGCCTTCAAGCTGGCTTCTGCTGCCCAGTGGCGTCATCGGGGTAGGTTTGGCTTATGGTTTATGGGGACTTAACGTCCCAAAGCAAGTCAGGCTATGAGGGACGACGTAGTGAAGGGCTCCGGAAATTTCGACCACCTGGGGTTCTTTAACGTGCACTGACATCGCACAGTACACGGGCCTCTAGAATTCCGCTTCCATCGAAATTCAGCCACCGCGGCCGGGATCGAACCCGCGTCTTTCGGGCCAGCAGCCGAGAGCCATAACCGCTGAGCCACCGCGATAGCGTCCTCGGGGCAGGGGACGCGCGGTGCGGTGTGTCGCCCTAATCAGTGCGAGCCACGGGAGCGGCGATTTTTAAAAATTATTTATAACTTATAGGGTCCACGCAGAGCTTTCAAATTTGACTCGAATGCCCAGAAAGACCACCTCTACAGGTCTGTTGCAATAGAATAAGCTCATCAAAATCATTTCATGGCTTCTTTAACTCGACTGAATGTGAGATTATCTGTTTCAGCCGCAAACGTATAAATTCTAACTTCTCTTATCTCATAGATAGCACGTACAGTAGTGTCTCAGGCATCAGCATGCCAATATCTATGTATTCACTTCACCCGTAGTCTTTATTGGGTCACGCACATACACGCCATTTGTACCAAAGCAGCCAGATGATTAGAATACCTCGGCCGGAACATGCGGAAGTCCCATCACAACGTAAAAAAAAAACTCGCTTACCTAACAACTGTGGGGCCGCAACTAGAATTTGCTTTCCTTACATGGTCCCTATATCAAACATACCTCATAAGCATGCTAGAATGCGTACAAAATAGACCCCCTCGTTTCAATAAAAGTAACTGCAGTTCCCACTCCAGCATAACAAATGTCAGCTTCATATCTCTCTCGAAGCGTAAGATATGCTCGTCGTTGCATCGCTCTTTTATGCTTATTTCATAAATATCATGCAGCACCAGGCCATCTTCCTTACCTCTCGAAATGTCTTCACGCACCTCCCACCGCTTGCATAATGAGTACAGCATCAAGTTCATGCAAGAAACAACCTTAGCTTTTAAAGGGACACTGAGGAGAAATTGAAGTTGACTTGTATCGATAGAATACCAGCTCCTGATCACAAAAACGCCGCTCTTACTGAAAACAACGCTCTTGTAAGGTCGAAAATAGCAAGAACCAAAATACAGGTATCGCCGCCACAGGCCAATCTCGCAAGTACAAGCGTGGTGATGTCATAGGACAAGAGACGCCACCTTGGATGAACTTTCCTTCCTACATGGTGCGCGAATCTCTGAGGCTGACAAAGGAAGGTTGCGCGGTTCAATATTGAATTAAGTTTTGTTTTAAAACCGATAGTGCACTTTTATCACACAAGGAAGGCAGGCAAAGGACAACCTGAACGTTGGAAGCAAAGAAAACTGATGCTTGGCGGCGCCACAGGCGGCCAGGAGAGTTTCGATTTGTTATGGCGCTTCGCGTCTATGAGCTTTGCGTGCCCCGTGGTTTCGTTTTTGACGCGCCTCGATTTACAATCGCCGAACAGCAGAGGAACTCCAAGTGCCGCTTCAAGTGCTAGTTAACCTTTGAAGGAGCCTGTTAAGTCTTGTCAGATGATCGCCACGGTCGATGAAAAGCTATGATGGCACGATGATCGGTGATCGTACAAGGCAGCACTTGTGTATTCGCACGCTTGCCCGGCGAAACATTCCCGGCTGTGCCAGTCAACTTCAAACTACTTCAGAAATCGCTTATTAGGGACGGGAGACAAGGTACAAGGCAGTTCAGGAAAATTGCGGATGGCCTAGCTCTGTTAGGCCAGGATATACCTAGCGAAAGCGCGGAGATTTCTGCATCAGAAGAGTGCATTCACTAGGCGCGCATTTATTGACGGCTGTACCTTGAGCCGTCGTGGCGGAGTGGTAGCGTCTCCGTTTCAAACGCCGAAGGCCCTGGCTCGATTCCGAACCTCGGCACAGGACTTCTGTTCTCTTATTCAGTGAGTGGGCGGGGGGTTTCAGTGGCTCCCATGGATGCCGCTGCCGAATACGTTGGTTAGCGTTTGAACGCAGGCTCTTTAAGGCGCGTTTATGCTGCGGCGAGGCGCGCGCGCGCGCTGCACGACGAAGTCACGTCGGTCAAAGCGAGACCCTCTATACACCAACTGCGCTTGACCGCCGACGCGTTCGGCGGCTTCGGCGCACTCTGACCGCTTTGGCGGGGAAACTTGGAGCATGTATCTATTTCGCGCCGAGTGCGCCAGCCGCTGCCCGCCCGGCCAGACTCATTTGGCTCCGCGGCGAGGTGCGCGCTGTATTCAATAGCTGCGGCAGTTGGGCGGAGCTGTTCTTTTCGAGCTCGGCTAATTTAATACGTTCACAGTACATGTCTGAAGGTACATGCAAGTGGGCGAGAGAGCCCGATCCTGTGGACCCGTTGGATCTAGCGGAAGCCGTTGAAGCGTCGTGCGCCGGCTTTAGTTTCAAGCCGCCGACTTTAAACGCGACCGCCCTGGAGCACCCATTTGTTTTTTGTGGAAAAATAAATAAATAACTTGGCCCTTGCAACCGTGGGAGACCTCGACGCCGCCTGCTGCGCCGTGCAACCGCGCCGTTCAAGGAATCACAATCAGTTGGCCCCAAAGCCCCGGCCAGCCTCCGATGGGCGCAACGCACGACCTTGTCCTGGCGCCTCGCGACTCCCCGCACTGGGGTTATGGTATTTAGTTTGCAACGGCTGCTCACTGAGGAAGGGGGAAACGACCCGCCGGCGCCTAACCTAACCTGCTTCCTCAAGAGCATCGTGGGGCTGAGGTCGCTGAAATGCAGGCCGGAGTTTTTGCGAGAACTACGTCGTCGTGTTCGGGAACGGGATACATCGCAACGCTGACAAGACGCCGGTGCAAACGTAAACGAAGCGTCCCCCGATAGATGCCTTCAACGTGCGGCGGCGGTAGCTTTCATTCCGGCAGCTGCTAGACCACACCGCTAGCGGCCAGAAATCACGGAGTCTGCGTTTACGTCACGTTTCACGTCACTCCGTTCTGTGTCGTCATAAGAGTTCTCCGTGTCGTCATAAGAGTTCTCGAGTTTGAATCGGAGCGGCGGGGAAAACTTTTGCAACTTCGAATCCAAATTTCTTTGAAATAAATGCATCTTTCGCTCCCGGACAAGCGGCAACAAAGCCATGAAATGCCGAACTATCAGATATTAGTAACAAAAAAAATTGGATAGGGTTCTCCTCAGTGTCCCTTTAATTCATCCGCCCGTCCAAGTGTCATCGTTGTTTAAAATGACCTTCCCTACAATATCGCGTCAATCTGCAACCATCAGCGATTCCAAGATCATCTTAGCAAACATTCTTTTTTAAATGACATCGCGTTTCATAAAGTTGCTTTTCTTTTGCGTGTTGTTTTGGTTAGTTTTGCACTTTATATCGATTTACATTTCTAATTTGACCAGTGTGCTTTTACTTTAGATGTGTGTTTTTCATAGCTGTTGCCTCCATACTACTTTTTATATAATAACACTATGTACCTTGCACTTATGTCCATCCATGTCCTACCTTGTACTATCCATGTCCGCAGTTTTAATTTCACAGCCTACATTGCCAGTCTGTATGTAACCGAAGTTATCGTAATCGACTGAAGGGTTTTATGCTGGTTCTGTCCCCTTTTCCCGTTATAAACCAAGTTTCTTCTGCTCTGTCGCCAGCTGTCCGAAATTTGCCTATTTGATAGACTGTTTCAAATGCTTGCCACAATGTTTCTTTGCTGCTTGGCCAAAGTTCATTGCTTAGATTGATCGGAATTTCCTTAATCTCTGCGGTTGTCTATTGAGGAATACTTGGTCCCGCATTTTTCCAGTTAAGATTGCGCAATCTAAACTGCTTTCCGTAGGCTGTCTTGTGCAGCTGCTTCCTTCAGAGATATTACACTATCGTCGCTATTAAATGATTCAACTGTGCCCCTCGTTTAAGCTGGGGTGAAACTGCCGCCTATCGAACGTTTTCTCCACTCAGCTACCGTCGATTAACTTCAGTTCAGTAGTCCACGTGTAGATGGCGGCACGTACCCGCAGCGCCGCCGAGCTAAACGCTTGTTTCGGCTGTGCTCTACCGTGGGGCGCTCAAGAGGTGGAAGCGCTAGGAAGCGCTCTCCCGAAAAGTCTTCCACTCTCCTTTTCCTCTCAGCCCCCGCATCCCAACCTCCGCTTCCTTATCATCATCCCACGCAACTATACTTTCCTCTCCCTCCTCCACATTTATCGATCGTTCTCGTTGCTATTCCTTCCCGCCGATAGGTGGCGGGAAAACCGTGCGCCCTCGAGCCATGCCTGCATCACACCTCGCGCAGCCTTGGCACCCGCGGCTCCACTGCCAAGTTCAGGGCCACTCGCAGCGAAGAACAGCAGAGATTCTGCGCCGTCAGAGCAGACAGGGGCGAGAGAGAAATGGAGGCTGCTGCTCGAAGGAGTGGGACCAGTGGGAAGGGCGCCGCAAGATATAGGAAGTGTAATGGCGCCTGATAACTATACTCTGTATCCCGCATGATGGGTGGGCGTTCCTAACAATCCACTCTGCCGCGCCTCTTCGGGATCGTCGGCCTCGGGAACCTTCTCTGTTTTCTCTGTACTGCCATCATACATTCGGAATGGGGATCTCGCCGGCTCTCTGGGCGCACCTGATTTGAGGTGAAACAAGTGGGAGACGAAAGGTTTCCGCTTCGTGGGCGTTGTAATCACCGCTGTGGGCGATGTTCGCGCCGGCCAGTTAGTTCACTTCTGCCTGGTACGCTACTTTGCTTTCGCCGGTAACGTCGCGGCTGAAAGGTGGAAGAAGCTTCGTATGCAGGCACAAAGCGGCGCTTAGAAGCAGTAGTAAACAGTAAATGTTGCCCTAATAGCGGTTATAATAGTAGTAGCAGCAGCAGCAGTAGTACTAGTAGTAGTAGTAGTAGTAGTAGTAGTAGTAGTAGTAGTAGTAGCAGTAGTAGTAGTAGCAGTAGCAGCAGTAGTTGCAATAGCAGAAATATATAAGGAGCCTCAACAGTGGCTCATTTGCTTTGGCGTTTCGCTACTGTTACAGAGGTCGGGTGAAACAAGGCCGCAGAGGTCACATTTCGACTTGATTTATTCAGGTACCCGCAGAACTCCGAGAATGGGCATTATTGTAGGGGGAAAGCGTAGAGATGTAATATAGGTAGCACAGTTCAGCATGAAAACGCAACGTTATTAGTAGGAATAATTACACAGCGAACACAACGTAGGCCCACAAAAAAAATGGAGGTGAAATGCAAAAACGCACATGTGCTGCGCAATGTCAGCGCGCATTAAGAACCACAGGGGGTCTAATTAGATTTATTCCGGAGGCCTGTACTACGGCGTCCCCCGTAGTCAATGTGACACTTAAGTACTTTCCCATAACATGCAATGTCATACCGTACCATATCACACAATACCAGGATTAATAGCAGGCAGAAATAGCAGCACTATTGTAGTAGCTGCAGTATTAATGGCACAGACTGAGGCAAAATAAGTAGTAGTATTCGTGTAACCACGATAATAGAAGCGTAAATAGCAGAAGCAGTTGTAGTAGTAGGTACACAAAATTTGCAGAGACATGTAATTCCAATATGTGTTGTCAATGCGATACCACTAGCACCTGTCGATGTCGTTATCAGAAGTGACGTCACATACCTCCAGGCAATGGGAATAATCCCGTCTGATGACGTCACTCCCCTCCAACCAATGGGTCACTTTTATGACCGACAGCACAATTTGGCCCAATGGAACTACTCATGTTGTCCCATATAAAACTATTTGCAGCATAAGTAACAGTAGCTGCAATGACGGCGTTAATAGTAGTGGTGTGGCAGTAGCAGCATAAGTACGTAGGCATACGAGCTATGGCAGTATACCTCAGTGAACAACTGACGACATCGTAGACTTGGACGTTAGCCTCCTCTTGGACTTACCAGCACTCTGAGTCGCCATTAATGCTTGCTCAAAGAGACGAAAAAGAAATTAATAGGCTGTCTAAATCAGGCATACTATGAGGCTGTCTTCAAGAAAAAAAAGTGAAACACCGGGTAAGCGAACCCCGCCGCGGTGGCTCAGTGGTTAGGGCGCTCGACTACTGATCCGGAGTTCCCGGGTTGGAACCCGACCGCGGCGGCTGCGTTTTTATGGAGGCAATACGCTAAGGCGCCCGTGTGCTGTGCGATGTCAGTGCACGTTAAAGAAACCCAGGTGGTCGAAATTATTCCGGAGCCCTCCACGACGGCACCTCTTTCTTCCGTTCTTCTTTCACTCCCTCCTTTATCTCTTCCCTTACGGCGCGGTTCATGTGTCCAACGATATATGAGACAGATACTGCGCCATTTCCTTTCCCCCAAAACCAATTATTATTATTATTATTATTATTATTATTATTATTATTATTATTATTATTATTATTATTATTATTATTATTATTATTATTATTATTATTATTATTATTATTATTATTATTAAGCGAACAGGATAACTTGTTACCACACTTTCCACCACAGAGGTTTTTCCTCCCAACTCCCTAATTCATCCCATTTCTTCGGGGATGTTTTGCGACTGCAGACCTAGACCTAGCTCTGCACTTTCTTCCCGCCGCCAGTAACGAGAGTTTCTCCGCGAGTGCGTTTCTGCGGTTTCGCGCTCGTAATGCGGGACGAATAAGATAAAGTCTCGCATAAACAACCGGAAGAGAGGCGAGACGGTGCCGCAACCTAGTACGAACGCCGACTGACCACCTACGCACATCGTCGCAACTTTAGCAACTCGCCTCAGCAACAGCCGTGGGTGGCGGCTTAGCGCAAGCGAAATACCGCCTCTTTTATGTTTTCATTCAGCTCGGAGCATCCGATATCGAGATAAGCTCCTTGTAGTTTTTTTTTATTTTCTCGCTTAGCCCCCTCTCCCATTTTTTTTGGCACTCCTCCGAGTCTTGCGGAAGTAATGCTTTTCCTGAGTCCCTTCTTTCCCCTTTCTACCTTGTCTTCCTCTTTTTTTTCCAATGGACGTCTTCCTTTCGGCTCCAGCTCGACCGCATATCGTCATTTAAAGACAGGGTGTCGCGTTGGCGCTGAAATTTGAGCGCTGCGTTGGTTTCGAGACAGGGAAACACGGGTATTACACAGGGACAGAGACAAGGGCAGAGACAGGGACAGAGACAGGGACAGAGACAGGGGTATTAGGGAAAAGGGAAGAGCCGCTCTCTGCGTCCACGACCGATACAGATAATGAATTGAAAGGAGAAGCAAGGGCGTGGGCTTCATAGAAATTAGGATTGAAAAAACTTGCAGGGACGTCGCTGGCCCAACACGTACGAAAAGTAAAAGCCGGTTTCCCGTGAGATAAACCGAGGGGGAGATTAAGGATGCCATTGAGAAGAAGATCAGGGAAGAGTTAGGCACACAGGCGAGTTTTGCTTGACTCACTACACGTACACAAATGAATGTGATGGCAATTAAGAAGCAATTGCTAAGGGAAAAACGTGCATACGTAAATGATAGGCTGTAGAAGGGGTTGACATAATTGCACTTCTGAAAGAGAGAAGACAACACGAACGTGCATACGCTTGGTAATCTCTTTACCGTCTCTCCGTCGTGTAAGTCACGCATGATTATAAACTGGCGATATAAAAGCCATGGCGACATAGCGTGCGTTGTATATTCGAATGCAATTGCGAATGCGGTTGTCATGCCGACAGACGAGACCGTTTGAAGCTCGATAAGTACGCTGAATGAATAAGCGCCGCGATTCATATGGCGACAGAGCGACTCCAGCTTCAAACCCCAGATTTTTTTGTTTTTGTTTTTGGTTTCAGTATGTAACATGTTTGTGCTTATGACATAACTACTAGACGGTGGTGAGAAGAATCAAAACAACTCGTTTTTTTTTTTCAGTGATAGATCTGGCCCCAGGGAGTTAATTCTTTGAACGCGGGGGAAAGAGCTAGGCACTAGGAAATTACTGATGACCTGATATTCGGGTCACATAACTGCATCTGGCCTATCCCTTACACAAATTTCTTTAAACAGTCTATATACTGTCCATAGACTGCTACTATAAAGTCTCTAAACTGGCTATGGACAAATTCTAGAGAATAGTCCGACGACAATAGAAATCCTATAGACAGAATATAGAAATTTTTTGAAGCTTGGAAAAAAATCCACCTTAGCGTAAATAAATTCACACAGACAAAACAAAAAAAACAAGGAGACAACGGATTTGCTTTCTCTGTGTGAATTTATTTGTGCCAAGATAGATTTTTTCCAAGCTTCAAAAATTGCTAAACCAACTAGCCCAGCAACATGACTCACTGAGAATATAGAAAATTCATAGATTTATGGGCATACAATTAAACGAAAATTTTGGCTATCGACAGTCTATAGACGGTGAATAGACAAAATGAAATATCTATAGGAAGGCAATAGAGCCTATACAAATCCATGGACTGTCTACAGACCACATTTATAAGGATACGAGGCACAGTGGACAACCCAGGGTCCATTTGATGCATTCAGTGTTTGTTCAGGGCAGACCCAATTGTTTTGTAGTGATAGCTACACTACGCCACCGCTTCGAGCCTTCAGCGTGGCCGCCATGGCCACCCCTGGTCACGTGGCTGGCCACGTGGTGCAGAGCGGCTACATGCTGGCGGAAGCGCGGCGCACCGGCGAAACCGAGCTGCAACATTTGTGCGCATGCGCCGTGTCAACCCGTCACCTCGAACACAGCAAAACGACACTACAGCCGCTGAGATGCCGCGGCGGGTATCTGACAAGTTTCCCCGTAACGTGAAATCAGGCAGCATCAATGTGAGCGCGCTATATAGCGTGCGAAGATCACACTACATCCATGTAACGTCCATCGCGGGATTTTCTTCGCCTAAATCGAGCCGCTTTCTGAAGATGCACAGCAGCGCAGCATTAAGTGCTCAGGTGCGCGTCAACCACGTCCTCCGCGACAAATTCACCAGCTGCAGCCCGCATAGAAGTCTTCATACCATTCTTGGCCGTTCGCAACTTTCGCTTGCAGCTTCCAGAACAATGCGCTGTTTTATGCTCCTTTTTAAAGGCGCGTTCGTCCGCTTCGTCGTCTCCAGTACATATACCGCCGGTTGCTAGGGGCAACCTGAGAGGGGACCAGTGCGGACGCTATGACAGTCGCGCGGCTGTCACGTGACGACAGCTTGAAACTTTTCCTTTTTGTGTGTTTGCTTTAGTACGTGGGATCGAAGTGGGGCGCCATTTTCGAAGTGAACAAAAAAGCTTTTTCGCCGAGTAAAAGAAAGCTCCCCTCGGTCGTGGCGCCGCGAAGATATCGGATTTTAAAAATGTCCATTTTTAAGTCACTTCGCAGGACCGCCGCGGTTGGTTGTTTATTTTTTTTTAGTATTGCGCGGTTGGTTTCAGCCACGATACTTCAGAACAGCATCGAAAATGAGGCACACGAGCGGATAGTTTGACATTTGAAAGAAGCTTTTGCAGTTTTTCGAGAGCATACAGCCGCGTCACTCTTAAGAGGTAGCGCTCTAAAATAGACCCTTGTTTCAAATATGGCGATGGCAACACGGGGTTCATCAAGCTAAGACGCGCACATGTAGAATTTAAAATGACAATCTTGATCTGTTAGCTGTAAAGTGCGTCCTTATTTCGTTCAACCGCTTGCCCCTAGTTATCGCGTTATCAACGCGTTAGAGGGCATGTTGTGTTTGCGTTGGAGACGTACACGTATACCATTATTTTTTGTCTAGCACATCCTTGCTCCCATAAACGGCCTCGTGTTGCCTGCACATGCGGCAACTTTATCACCAAGAGTTGCGCATGGCTTCCAGGAATAAAATTGTCTCTCACTATCTCTCTTATTTTCCCCCCGAACAGCTGCAAACTGGAGAGGCTTTCGGCATGACGGTCCAGCCAGCACTTTCACCTATCGACATTCTTGAAATTCGTAAGAGCTCAAATTCAGAACATGTTTCCGTAATTTGTAGGCCCCCTCCAGCTGTAATGCTCAGAAAAGGCTCATCATGGTAACGAGAAAATATTAAGAATTCGAATATCAAAAAACATCACGTGTTATTTCGCCCGATGTTGATCAAGTGATTAGGGGAAAACAACACGCGGACGTTCAGACAATCCGATGCGACGATCATGTGTAAGCTCTGGTGGTGGCGACCTTTTCTCAAGGGTGGTTATAGGTGTGTGGACAGCTCGCCTAGGGAGAGGGTGGTTCTGGAGGGCAGCCGGTTTTCCCACTGCACCTTCGGGTTTGATTGCACCGTCCGTTTTTCGCTCGGCAGCTTCGTGGGCTTCTAGTTGGTCGAGGCCTTGTAGAAAGTGGAGGTGGCTGGGTTCGTAGTGGGTAATGGTTCTGGGTAATAAAGTTCGGCGGATAAGATGGTGGGTGGGTGGTGAAGGTCCCGTCTGGAGGTTGAAGGTGGAGGGGGTCAGTGAGGAGATCGGTAGGTGGACCGAGGGTGGCGGTGGGTGGACTGGTCGCCCACAACTAGGAGGGTGCGGTGGGCGGTGCTTATGAAGGGTGTATTCTGGTACCACTAGGCTTCACCACCGACTGACGCCAGATTCCTGGACGGGAACAATGGTATTGTATACGCCGTGATAATTGACATCAAAAGTGCAAAGGTAGCGCAGAACATCAACGAAATTCCCTTGTACAGAAACCATATTTTGCAATCAGCCGGGACTATCAGCGTAAAATTCAAATTTCTGTACCGGCAAAAAGTGAGTTTTATGATGTGATACGGTGGTTCGACAGAGACACGGGGCTAAGCAGCTCTCACTACTAAACGGTACCAGGGGACGCTGGTGACCATTTGTGCACTTCTTGACATCTCGGTGTAATTTTTATGCTCACGTATTCTCCTTAGTCTGAGTACTATCCTCCTGATGGGTAGGCCAATGAGAAACCTGACTTCCTGAGCTGGAAGGCTCAGGAGCCCTCATAATACGTCCGTACCGACAAGCAAGAGCCACCTTTCCCCTTTTAAGCCGCCGTGGTGGCTAAGTGGTTATGGCGCTCGGCTGCTGACCCGAAAGACGCGGGTTCGATCCCAGCCATGGCGGTAGAATTTCGATGAAGGCGAAATTCTAGAGGCCCGTGTGCTGTGCGATGTCAGTGCACGTTAAAGAACCCCAGGTGGTCGATATTTCCGGAGCCCTTCACTACGGCGTATCTCATAGCCTCAGTCGCTTTGGGACGTTAAACCCCCATAAACCAAACCAAATCTTTCCCCTTGCAGCATCAGCGATGCTAAGCAGAAAAGCTGCTAAAACTTTCTTGCTCACAGTGTAGATATACATCTAAAGTAAACCCTACAGTATAAGAAACACCAACGCACTTGTCGCGCACGTTACGGGTGCGCAGTCGGCATCAAAAGTTTATGAGGTGATAGCTTGAGGAGAAAGAAGATAGCTCGGTGCATCAACAACAACAACAACAATCGAGACAATCGCCTGACATGCCTGCAGGTAAGAGATAACCTGCAGACTTCGTTCGCCGGCATAAATGACAGGCGAATGGGTCGCAATACTGCGTTTCATGAAATTTGCTCCCGAACGCGTATATCCTGCAAACTTAAGCTGCCCAGGGCTCACCACGGCTACAGCACTGACGGCGTGAGCACTCACCGCAGTAGCTCCTAGATCTTTGTAGCACACTTTGTTGACCTCTGTGGAGGTTCGAGTGTCACCTGTGCAGCAACAATCGATTTACGCAAGCATGTTTGCCTCAAATCTAATTATGGACAAATGGAAGGTGTTCTTCTGTTTTAGAGGTTGTGCGTGGACGCGTACACCGTGCTCATTTACTGTGATTATACGGAAGTTTCATCTTTAAATTTCCAAAGAACAGATGTGCACAATGTCGGCACACTAAAGAACATCAACAGAAATTTGCCGTGTGAGAGGGATGATTGTTTTACGAAACCTTGGAAGGTATGCTTTTTTCCTTCTCGTTGGCTTGTGATGGCACCCGCCGTGGTGGATCATTGGTTAAAGTGCTCGGCTGCTGAACCGGAGTTCCCGGTTTCGAACCTGACCAAGGCGGCTACGTTTTTATGGAGGAAAAACGCTAAGGCGCCCGTGTGCTGTGCGATGTCAGTGCACGTCAAAGATCCCCAGGTGGTAGAAATTATTCCGGAGCCCTCCACTACGGCACCTCTCTCTTCCTTTCTTCTTTCACTCCCTCCTCTGCCCCTTCCCTTACGGCGCGGTTCAGGTGTCCAACGATATATGAGACAGATACTGCGCCATTTCCTTTCACCAAAAACCAATTATTATTATTATTATTATTATTATTATTATTATTATTATTATTATTATTATTATTATTATTATTATTATTATTATTATTATTATTATTAATAATAAATAAAATACTAAAGAACGCTGTTCCTTCGTGTCATCAAATGCCAACTTGTCTGTATTTACAATTGGTATAGTTGAATCACCAAAAGCACTCCAGTGCTACAAAGGGCACGTCGTGTCCGAGGCCTGTTTCCGCAGCTCTTGCAGGCTTGCAATGTATAAGGATGGTCACAGCGAATGAGGGTGGGTGCGACCATCTCAGGCATTCCTCCTTACGATAAGCACCCAATGGCAGTGCTAAGCCATCATTTAGGAAACAGAATTGCTAAAAACGTTCAGGGAAAGCGCTACACTACGATCCGGAACTTTAGCGGCCGGACTCGCTCAGAAATTCAGAGGAAAATCTGTTTCCAGAATTGGCTCGCCCTGGAGTTGCTGAGCAATGCTACTTTTCTCCGGATTTTAAATTATCTGATAGCCTTTTTTTACTTGAATTCGAGAAAAGGTTCCTGCAGAGAGTATTTTCGGAGTATGCCTTTAGCGTGCGTAGGCCGCTCGAAAGGAGACTGTCATTTCGACTCTGAAAATTTAGTTTGCTGTCCATTTATTTGTTTTTATTTATTACTGAGTACAGCCGGCCTCCTTTTGGTAGCCAAGGCAGGAGTGGTTATATGGAGTGTACAAGAGCTTGGTGACACAAAAAACGGATTCATGATGATCACCATCAGCCTAACTAAGTTCTCTGCAGGACAAAGGACTGTTTCACATCTTTCCAATTGATCTTGTGCCAGCTGCGGCCAACTTATCAACGCAAACTTGCTAATTTCATCCGCACACTTCATCCTCTGACGACCACTGCTGCACTTGCTCTCTTCGAATCTACTCGGATATCTTTAAGGACAATCAGTTTTTTGGTTTTCCATTACGTGCACCGCCCGTGCCCATCTCTTCTTACTGATTTCGACTGAAACGTCATTGCCTGGCATTGGTTACCTTAACCACTCCGCTATTTTCCATAGCTGCCTGTGCTGTCCTCAATTTAACAACCCTTGTCGTTAGCATGCATGTTTTCCCCACACGTTAGCAGCGGTAAGGTAAAGCCGTTATATACTTTTATATCGAGAGATACAGGTAAGTTGCCAATCGTGATCTGATAGTGTCTGCAAAATGCCCTGCCCCCCATTATTATTTTCCTGGTTGTTTCATTCTCGCGGCCCGAATCTGCGGTCACTACCCATTCCCTAAATTGGTGCATTCCCTGAAAACTCCCCATGTTTCACTGCCTATCTTAAACTACTGCGCCCTTCCAAACTATTGAACATTGTTCCTTTCTATTTGTAGACCCACCGTTCTGCTTTGTCTGTCTAGGTCTTCGATTATGCATTGCGACGCGACACTTATTTGATCTATCGATCAATCAATCAATTAATCAATCAATCAAACAAACAAAAAAATCAATCAATACTTTAATAACTAATTGATAAATTAAATTGCAATAATTAGTCAGGGATTCAGTTATAAAATAAGTAAGCCACATCAGAAGATCACCTGTTCCAGTGGGCTATCATTCTGACAAAAAATGAATTTGTTATGCACTACAGCATCAGTTTTCTTTTCATCTTTATGCCTAGTTTGAGGCGTCCTGTTACGTTGGATACAGCTTGAAATTCTATTTTTGTATGATAATTCATGATGCCAAATAAAAAATGTTATTGTTGCGCTAAATTTAAATGATTTAAATGACATGTTAGCCACGTACTCACAGGCTTACCTGAAAGCAGGCTTGAATACTGGTCTTTTAGTGGTGGTAGCAGATATGAACAAAGGCGTTATGCAGAAAAAGTATTATTGTCAAAGAATTAACTGTCACATCAGTGGTGATGAGACAGCGAGAGTGCAGGGTCAGCAGGGACTGGTCTTGAGGAGCGTATGGTAAAAAATAGTGGGAGATAAGGCATGCATAGCGAGAACTGCGAATCCGATTAGATTGACAGGCAGAGAAAAATTGACTGATTGATTGATTAATTGATTGATTGATCTGTCGATCGATCGACTCAAGAGGTAACTGTGAACTGCACCTGGCTTGCAACCTACAAAACCAACGTCTGGTGTACCAAGTGTTGTACGTCTTCTGGAGTACACTGTTCCCGCCTCATGAACATATTTCCTAATCCAGACGTCAAGTGAAACGTGTCCGGTCAAGTTTAACTCTTTGCGGAGCCCTAGGACAGGAATGTCTGTTTTATACGAAAGAGTAGAGGTGCCATAAAAGACGACAGGCAAATCATGGGCAAAGTCGGAGGCCCTGCTTATAACCTCTCGGCAACATTGGCTCCTGTGAGGTCCTTAATTCTGCGTAGACGTCCCACCATGATCGCCGGCCGTTTTCAATAGTCACCGTTTTACCGTCAACATGTGTTCAATTTTTTAATTCAATTTTTCAATTCAATTCAATTTTATTTCCCCATGTATACATGGTGAGGGTCGAGGGAAAAAATCCAGAAATTTTGGCTTGACATGCCCCTCGACTGACATTCTGCTGACTAGCGATGACCTATAGGACCAACGGGCTCTCATCCAACAGGTCCGCAGGGCTGCTCAAGTCAGTGGTTTCCTGGAATAAGGATACCCCACTCATAAGCTGAAGCAGCGCCTATTCTATAATAAAGTTTTTACTCTTCCTCCTCCTCTTCCAACAGTTTTCTATAGGTTAGGTTTTTTACAATGAGAGGACCGCACAAAGAATGACGCCATTTCCGTCGTTCTCTGCCCCAACCTAATTGTCACCATTTAATGGAGGAACAGCGTCCAAACAACTGCATCCTTTCGTCACGAGCCTCAGGGGGGATGGTAATGCCGGCACTGTTCGACGCCTGAAGCGGCAAAACACTTCGTAGAATGCGCATTACGCTAACTGTGCTCCATCACCCCCCTCCCCCCCCCCCCCCCCGTTATTGATCGAACCTTTTGGGGAACGCTGACTGAAGCGCCACACATTGGCAACGACGCGGCCTGGAATCCGGCGCTGCGCTCGCGGAAATACACGCAGCGGCCGGAGAGCCGGGACCCGTGGCTCAGTCGTGGTCCCAGCAACAGGTGCCCTTCGACTCGCTCTCCACGCTGTGCGGAAAGGAGAAGGGGGAGAGACGAGCGCTCCCAGGCGCAAGTTTTACAGGGGAAGAAAAAAAAAGGCGGAAAGGAAAGAGAAATTGTGCGACCGGTAATGCGCGTCAAATTTCCAGAGTCGTCAACGCACCGGGTTTTCGCGAACCCGGCGCCGGCGCGCGCGTGGGTGTTCGACGACGACACGTGATGCTGGCGCTTTTCGAGCTCTGAGTGAGGACGCTGAGAAAGAGAAAGAGAGAGAGAAACTAAGAGATTAGAGAGAGAGAGGGCAAGAAAGATAGAGAGAGTAGTGAACTGACGACGCCAAGAGCGCCGCCACTGCCGCCAACGCAACGCTTACGGCGAGGACGCCAGTGCCGCAAGACTGGTAGTACGAAGAGCGCGCGTGAAGCTTTTCCTGAATGGAGAAAGGCCGGTTCTTTCAGCATCAGGTGGAGACGACGTTACTGGTGGGGAGAAATGTGGGGAGAAGGGAAGAAAAAGGCGCCGAACGGCGCAGTGCAACGGTGGAGAAAACGGACAAGATGAGAGGAGTGGGTGGAGACGTGCTCAGGGATTTGGCCGGAGCTGGCTTCGCCGGGGTCGACGTACTATACGATGGCTCTTGCGCGTAAACACCGTCATTCTTGCTCGCGTTCTCGCGCTCCCCGCACACGCCTGAACGGAAATGGCTTTTCAAGAAGGAGGGGGGGGGGATGCGGGAAAGAAAACGATAGAGCGTCGAGAGCCTGGTTAGGTCGGTCGCAGTGTAGTTCTGCTTCAGTCTTTTGTTAGTCGCATGGCTACGTCAATTAGCTTTTCCCCTCTCCCTTTTATCCCTATCTCTCACTCTTTCTATTCGTGCACGAATGAATGGGTGCCTGTACTACTAATCGGCGCCGCTGCGAGAACGTAAGCAGTATTACTGGCATCACCGTAACGGTGACGGTGTCGATTGGTCAGATTCTTGTCCCTATCAGGCTGCATTACTTCACTTCAATCTATTTCATTACAAAGTTCTAGGTAGAAAACTCTTTTTCATCTATTTCAATAGCTTTTCCGCCATAGATATTTTCTGTGTGTATGTTTCTCGCGTCAGTTTCTTGAATGAAAACTAACGCCAAGAGAGATAAATCGAATTTACTAAACTTGCAGCGGACGAGCTTTCTGACAAATTTTCGTGGGTGTTGGGGTTTGAGATTGCGTCCTCTCTGGGACGATGAAAAGGTCTGAATTGAGATTTTCGCAACCCTTGCCGTGGGATAAATGTCACCGAGTGAGTGCTCGCGGATTAGTGGAGTGACGGAAATGGGCTCGTTACAATCTCTCCATGTTTATCGGAACAGTGCATGTTCGCGGGACACGTGCGAGTCCGCTACTCCCCTCTCTCTCCTAATGCGCTAATATTCAATCAAAAGCTGAATTTAGCATTGAGCTTCGAACATTGTTGCGCAACATACGGCAAAGGACACGGACGTTTCTCTGGGCCGTGCCCTTGTTGAAAACGCTGCATGCATAACGCGACATCACCGAGCCTTGAACGAACACACTCGCTCACGTTGCCGCTCTCGTGAAACGAGCAAGCCGTAGAGAGTATCTGAATAGTTTGACATTTAGAGAAATAAAGAGTGATGCAGCGACATCCGTGAAGGATAACTTCAATATGTCCTCTTCAGACACCGAAGCACAGAGGGATCCGCGGGAAAGGCATGCCTTATCTTCCAATCCCTTAAAGGTCACTCTTCTGTTTAACGCTCTACGGGCTTTCTTCCCAAGTTGGCCAGTATCTAACTTGAATGAAGAGAAACGAGAGAAAAAAAAGATACAGGCAGCCCTAACGTCATGGATGAATGTAGCGTAGCGAAGACACATATTAGCAACACAATGAGGCGAAAGGAAGATTTAGAAAAAAAAAAAATCTTCTGAGCGCTACCCTCAAGAGTGTCATTTTTCTCGGAGTGCCCGTTTTGCCTTCCTTTTACTTATATTGTTCTTCCGAGTAGTGCGCAGACCTAGATTTCTTGGAAGTGCAGGCTCGTTCTGAAAGAGAACTGGCTTTGACAGGCGACAATCCTCGACTGCCTTTCATTGTCACGGCTGATTCTCGGAAAATACACACGAATCTAACATTTCCCGAAACGGGAGAAACATCATCACTCCCTTGCTTATATAAAGCTTGGTTATAGGCTTTCTGACAGGGACAATGAATCGAATTGGAAAGAGGCACAGACTGACACTTGCTTCTTGCCGCCAGGAAGTACGTGAAGATAACTTTTTATTTTTGTTTAGAAAAATAAACAGGGAAACGATTTAATTCGGTTTTTTTTTAATCAGCTTTGTGATGCGCTTCTCGCTGGACTGCGTTTCTCTGAAAGTACGGCAGGCATCCGCATCATTACTCGCTGCTCGACACTATTCATGTAGGCAGCCACTAATTATATTACCAAGAAAGCTTCTCCGGTCACAATACAAGAGTGTCTCTTCTATTTATAGGGTTTGAGAAAAAAACCTTGAAGAAAAGATACACTGTCCAATTTAGCGCTTTTTTAACGTTAGTACTCGAGGCTCTCTGCAATAACGCTTAAGAGACGTTAAGATCGGATGAGACCTCCCCATTCCCACCCAATAAAAAGCCTCCAATAACGTTTGTACGAAAGACGTCCTTATGCTGTCGCCCAGTAACGATCAATCGCACCATGACTCTCCCCCTCTGTCCGCCCGTCCGTCCGTCCGTCCGCCCGCCCGCCCGCCCGCCCGCCCGTCCGTCCGTCCGTCCGTCCGTCCGTCCGTCCGTCCGTCCGTCCGTCCGTCCGTCCGTCCGTCCGTCCGTCCGTCCGTCTGTCTGTCTGTCTGTCTGTCTGTCTGTCTGTCTGTCTGTCTGTCTGTCTGTCTGTCTGTCTGTCTGTCTGTCTGTCTGTCTGTCTGTCTGTCTGTCTGTCTGTCTGTCTGTCTGTCTGTCTGTCTGTCTGTCTGTCTGTCTGTCTGTCTGTCTGTCTGTCTGTCTGTCTGTCTGTCTGTCTGTCTGTCTGTCTGTCTGTCTGTCTGTCTGTCTGTCTGTCTGTCTGTCTGTCTGTCTGTCTGTCTGTCTGTCTGTCTGTCTGTCTGTCTGTCTGTCTGTCTGTCTGTCTGTCTGTCTGTCTGTCTGTCTGTCTGTCTGTCTGTCTGTCTGTCTGTCTGTCTGTCTGTCTGTCTGTCTGTCTGTCTGTCTGTCTGTCTGTCTGTCTGTCTGTCTGTCTGTCTGTCTGTCTGTCTGTCTGTCTGTCTGTCTGTCTGTCTGTCTGTCTGTCCGTCTGTCCGCCTGTCCGTCCGTCCGTCCGTCCGTCCGTCCGTCTCAACATATTAAGTGTCCTATCTTTATGCAATGAAAACTTAAAATAAACTAAAAAAATGAAGCCATGCTTATTTCTAATCAGATCGTTATAGGGCCCTTTCACAGACTGGGTCTTCGTAATTGATATTTAAATAAAAACGGCCATGTTCAAGCAAACACCCGAATATCCCCGAGTATTTTCAAGCTGTTTCGTACGAATCAAGCGCCTCATTTTCTATGTTCTTCTGCAAAACTCTCAGCTCAATCTACATTTTTTATTTCTATTCGCATTTTACTGCACGTGTTTTCACGGGTACTTTTCAGAGTGCAAATGTGCGGAGAGAGGGGCAGGTCACCTACTTGCATGTTTACCCACCCTTTCGTAAGGTTGGTTTCTTTGCACACACTGTAGCCAAAGGAGATGCACCCTTTAAAGGAAGCATGCACTGCCGTTGTCACTGGGTGGGCTGACGTAACTTATTCGCTTACTTCGTTTTGGTAGAGGCCGGATGATACTGTGTTCACTTGTTTAATGGACGCACTGATTTCCAAAAAAGAAAAAAAAACAAGAAAACTATGGTGCGTTTATTACGCCGTGTAAAGTTTTAAAAAAAAATTAAATTGGTAAATACTAAATAAAAAGTAGGCGTGTTAAATACTTAATCACGTAGGACTGACTTTTATAGTACAAAACTCACCCTTGAGCAGGGCTCCCGGGCTCGTGAACTCTATCAGCAGCTTTTATTTTAAACCGGCACTTATAACAGGTAAAGCGGTCAAAATTCTGCCAAATAGTGAACGACTAGAGCTCACTATAGCGTAACTAAAAGCATTCAACGCGAAGCCCTGCCGCCACAAGTAGCAGCAATCCCTAAAATTGTAGTTCGAACAGTGAACCGTTAGTGATCACACTTGGTTTCTGCTGGCTCTCGGATTCCAAACGTAGCATTTTCATTTGATTCTCTTCCCATAGGGCGAGGCATGTAGATATAGTAGTCTTGGAATTCGACAGATAACGCTTTACTGTATTGCGCGTTCTTTTAGGCGTTCCAAAAAAGGGCGCCCCCTAGGGCTCAGTATCAACACTAGCAGACTGCGCGCTAAAAGAGAGGGGTGTGTTTATTACGCGGGGTGAAATAAATAGATTTTGGATGCCAAAGGAGACAGGTGCGCTCATTATGCTAACGCGTCCATTGTGCGAGAAAACGCGGTAAGCACGAAACATGAAGCATCTTACTTTCTAGGCGTCTTTCGATAGCTTGATTACTTGTTGCAAAGCCCTAGAGAAATGACTTGATTTTATTAATGTCGAAGAAAGATAAAAATGTTACCTGGCCGTTTGAGGCTGCAGGTATGGTTGCAACATGGAAGAATATTTAAAATTGTAAAGTGTAGCATAAGATTTTCTTCAAATTCTGGGTGGCTTGCTGAAATATGAGCGTGCTTAATATTTCCTGCAGGTATCTTTGTTTATCTTTGACTTGCACACGCTTAAAATAGACTTAATACTGATATTCTTAATTCCTGCTTAGTTAGCGTTAATACGCTGTAGAATCCGTCTAAGCATAATGTTGCAGACCGCGTCTTGAAAGTTCCTATCAAAAGTAAAAGTTTAGTTTCCGACGAAGGCCAAGGTTGACGAAAAATAGAAGAGCTGAATCATTCACGGGAATATTCCCAACGCTAAGAAACCACGTGGAGAGTTTCATGTCCATCGATGATTCGATACATTTTTTTACGGAACTAGTTAAACTAAGTACAAATCTGCGAAAAGCGCTCACTTGAAAAAAAAATCGCTGATCATTTCGTAGGGAAGAAAACGCACAGACGTGAATGAGCTCGGCTGCGTAATACGTCACTACATGCAGCGTAAATAAATTGCGAAAGAAAGCAAGAAACTGCTCTTTACTGGGAATTCTTCGCATGAGCCCGAAGTGCACCAAATTTTTCACCGCAATGCTGCCCTCTGCGCGTATGATTTCATCCTCTGAGACTGCATGAAAAACTCAAAGAAGTAGAAGAAATATGTTTGAATTCCTACAAAGTCTTAGAGAGACCTAAAATCGAAGAACACCGAAGCCGCTGCTTAGATCCCGGGATGTAATAAGCCTTTGAACTCGGCGCGCAAGAGAAGTGTACCGCTGGACGCCAAAGTAACCGCGCATGCGTTGAATGATGGCCTCTGAATGAACGGCGGAGTGCCTTTTGAAGCAACACGACTGTGCTCGACCTAAATGTCGAGTGAAAGCGATGAATGAGACACGCACTTCACCAAGGCTCGTTTAAATACGCCCTTTTTTTCTGATTCTTTACTCAGGAGCACGGCGAACTTTGCTTGGTGTGGATTGGCTTCGTCCCTTTCTGCGCGTGAAATTTCGTGTCATCATGAATCCAGTCAGAACCCAGCAACTGTGTTGCTATTCTGGCGCCGACAGGCAGCGCTTTTTATTGATATATTCTTTCATTTTCGAGCCAGCGTATCTTCCACGGTCGACCAGCGGCTCGGAGACGCAACTGGTGGTTGCCATGGAAATATGCGACGCCAGTGCCGCCTCCTAGCCGCACAGTGACGAGTCGCCACACATTGGCCAGAGCACGGACCACCTCTTTTCTTCGCTCCAGCTTTTACAAAGGCTGTGATATGGCATACGTGAGTATTTCCAGAGCAGAGAAAGGTCAATTAAACCAAATGCCTTCAGAAGCTCTCGCGCTTTCCCCTTGTGTAATGTGAGCATGTCTGGTTAATTCGACGGCAACACACCTTAAAGAAACATCTAAGCTTTTATTAGCGCTTAGTTGCCTGCATGACCCCTCTTCAAGCCTCTCTCCTTTCTCAAAGACAAAGGGTTTTTAGACTCCCTTTGAATTGCACCTTCGAGACCGAAAACTCTTTTTCCTATCTGTCGCACCATACTTGGAAAGCGCTGCGAGACTGAATTAGTTGGTGACGCCGACACCACTTCTCTTGCGAATCGATCACCGACGCCATCTTTTGGACGCGCGCAATCGAAGCGTGTCCATACCCTACCGAGGAGCCATGTATCGCAGCGCCGCGGTCTAGATTCCCGCTCGCGACTGGAGCAGACGACGCGGCTAAGTGGAACCAAAAGATCGCGCAAAGGCGCGCGCACTGCACTAGGCTCGCCGCTTCCATCTCCCCAGTTCGTCTCGCGTGCCCTCCGTCAGCTCACCGGCTCTTTCGTGTGGCGCGAGTATAGTGCGTGCGTCTGCTTTGTCGCTGTCCACGCTAAAAATTAGTGCCATTTTCTGCTCGTCAACCTTTTCCGACTCAGCGCGAGACGAAGACCAACTGCCGAATTGAAGGGAATGTGAACCAGCTATGTAGTTCCCTCCGCAAAAGCCCCCTGGGCCATTGTTGAAATCATGCTTCTTCCAGATTAGTAAGACAAGTTCGAGCTCACCACGAGGAACGAAGGCGGCTGGAACACAACGGCGACAGTTTTCTTTTCTTTTTTTCGAGACGAGCGATACCGATAGAACGCGCGAAGCAGTGCGCAGAAAGACTTCGAAGTGCATGAAACGAACGCTTTGTGAACGACTGAGCAAAAGTAGCGGACGATAAATAGCAGAGCGACAGCCCCATTGACGCAAAGGAAGACGGCGAGAAAAAGTAGGACGTTGAGAAATCCTGGAGGACCCAAGTCTTCGTCGTAAAGACTCCCAGGGAACGGCGACTCGGACGCAAAAGGCGATGTGTGATTGACTCCAAAGTGCGCGCTACTGGGCGTTAAAAACGACTTCGTTCTGAGAAACGCCGCCGGCGTCGGAGGAAAAAGTGACGTTTGCGTCCCAGTGTCTTCGCCATGGGGTCCCTCGGAAGAGTTCGGTGATCGAGGAACTTATGGGGGAGCACGCCGAACTACACTTGCCCGGTATGCGTGAGAACAGGCTCGTGGTGATGGGCGCCGGAGGCGTGGGAAAGACCTCGCTCATCGTGCAGTTCCTCGAGAGCGTGTTCTCGGTTACGTACAAGCCGACTGTCGAAGACTGCTACAGGCACTCCGTACAAACGCCAGGTGAGAGACATTTACCCCTCGGGTAGCTTTTGTCCTCCATACGGTGTCCACCCTTTTGTTTGCTTGCCTTTTTTTAATGCGAAGGCACTGTTGGCCTCCTAACCTGGGAAATGTTGGTGTGTAGTGAAGCGTCTTAAGTTAGTCACGTGATGAGGGAAATGGCGAGAAATAAACAAAACTTTGAATTACAGTGACCTTGCCCAAACTGGAGAAATACGATAAACACTGCCGCGAATGGGTGCTGAATCCGCGGTGGTGCCAACACATCAGCTTCACTGGCCACTGCACAAGAGCATTGTGATGTCGCTGCAGCCGATCACGCCTTGTGTTAAACTGCAGCACACTCTCTCGTTGTTCATTGCACGTTTTCGTCTTCATCAACTTCCACCTGTGCACACGTAACGAAAAAAAAATAAACGCGCTTTCAATGGGACTTTCAGGTACGTGGCGTTGGTGTCCACTTGCAAAATCATCTTTTCGCACAACATTTTGTGGTTAGCAACGCTAAACCGTCAGCAATTTTTGTATAAGGCGTCTCTTACTTCTCTTCTTAACAGCGTTCTTTTGATACTCTAGTAGACATAGGCAGGGAACTGAGAGGCTGGTTGGGATAACCATGCTAAAACATCGACGGTCATTTAAACCCGAGGAAAGCATTTGGTAGTGTCACTTTTTTGGTGGTTGTGCTAATTAGGGTGAAAATTAGTTCTGTAATCATTTTAAATTAACTATCACCCCCGAGAAAGAAACAGGAAGGACATCCACATGCCGCCAGTTGGAACCGAGCTCACGGCATCCGCATGTCGCGTACAGAGTTGTAAAAGCTGAGCTGCGAGGTAGAATCGCGTGTAGAAATGCTGACTTCAACGTTCCTTTTTTTTGGCCTGCACCGCTGTAATTCAATGTCGCTTGTACGTGCCCACAGGTTGGAGCACGACCAGGCATCACTGCAGTTTTCGACGGAGTGAAAGGACAACGACATAACTGCTAGTCAGGACTATAAGCTGTATAAAAAACACAGCAAAGCTTGAATTAAATCTTAGGTATCGTGTAGTATCTCAATAAAAGTGTCATAATCTAACTGTTTTCGATATCTTGTTCAATACGAATTAATATGAAAAATTAGTGTACAACTTTTAAAGATACAATCAACCCTTGTAAAACACCTTTATTTTTTTCTGCGCTTTGTCTATCTGAATTGGAATGCGCCTGTTCCGTGTTACTTTATTTTGATATTTTTCGCGTGAAGTAAAAAAAATTCTTTTTTATTAATATCGGAGTTCTCATTGCTTGTCAGAAGACCCTGCATGCCAGCGATGTCCATAATGCTATTATTCAACACGTGATCCAAAACAAGGCTCACTTTAGGAACAAAAAACACTCTCCGCTCCTCAATTACCCCCCCCCCCCTTCCAATTTCTTGTGAAGCTAGAGCTCTTAGTTAATGCAACAAACACTGCGAATAGTAACCCTTCTTTGGTCAGCCAGGGTAACCGGCTCCTCAAGCGTATTTAAACGTTCTCCAAATATTAACCATTGCCTAAAAAACGTTTTTTTTCTTTATGCCGCAGACTTGTCATAAAGCACACCTTCGGATAAGGCTTTACCTTATTCAGATGGAATTAACGCCTTCCCACTGTACACAATCCCGCTGCATGTTTATGACTCTTTACATGTGTCCACTGAAACGCACGTGTCGTCAGGTTGACGCTCCAACGTTCCAACCCATGAGTGCTTTAACTGCGCGGCTAATCTCTCGGATGAAAATTCGCCTGAGGTGATTACAAATGTGTCCAACGCCGCCCGGCCACTCAAACTCTCGGGGCGAGCTGAAGTGTTAATGCATTCGTCGCACCCGGGGTGCAACTGATCGAAGATTTAACGGCCTCGTTTTAACCTCGACTTCTTCCCGGATTGCAGCCTTGGCACCGCCTTTAGGACGGCCAGATGGCCTAATTGAGAGTTACCGCTCAATTGAAAAACCAAAGAAAAAAGAGAGAGAGAGAGCAGGATAGAGAGGGTTATGCTCGGTTAAGTCTAGCAGTAAATAAACGAAGACGGAAAAAAGATGCCGTTCACCTGTCCGACACCGTACTCGAGTACGTGGTAGTATACGCTGGTTATAACGCTATTCTGAGCACAGACCCGTGGATTCTAGGGCAAATTAGCAGCACACACTTCAGGACCTCTCGTTCTTTTGTTAAAGTACAGTTGTTACCACTACCACCACTCGCTAGGCAGGAAGGCGCAGATGTGAGAAATCGAAACGCGACACAACAAAGCGCTGTCATTGGAGTTTTCAAGAAACGAAAAGCCCTTAGGCGATCCTCAGTGGATGGTTTGAATGCGTCTGAATTTGTAATGCTGGTGATTCTGTTGTAGCGCCTTTATAAGGGTATGACACGAAAGCTTTGATGCGTTAATGCCCATAGAAGTAGAATTGGTCACTCTCTCTTACATTCACAGATCGCGGGGAGTCTTCATACCACCGCTGGCGCTGTACACGGTGCAGCGGTTAAATTAAGCGATGCACCACTGCCCTGTGATGGCAGGTGCTGCCACCGGTGTGGCATGTGCTACGCAGGGTGCTCTGCCCGAGAAATCTCCCTCCACCAAACATAAGTAACTGCCACGTGCCACGGTGGCGCAATTTGCCCACAATCCGGTAGGAAGTTTGCCACCTACCATGGTGGGTGGGTTTTGGCGGCGTCACAAGGGTCACACCGCGTCACGCTCAAGTGTCATGCGTGACAGCGGCTGCCATTTTCGCCAGCACAGATGTCCTACATTCGCAATAACATCCTACATTTGCAATAACCTCATCAAAGACGCTAATAGAGAGACGAACAAATAGAGTGGAGGAGAACACGTTCAAATGTTAGTCATGCGCACGGAGTCTTATGCATGCGGTTCAAAGTCAGCCAACAGGTAGCCATCTATTAAAGACCTATATGAAAAACGTCCTTGTCATGATAGTGGTTATTATTTCATGATAAGCCATTAAAGCTGACAGTGTCACGTTTTCACTACTCTACGCGCTACGTGGCCAATATGCACGGCTCACGAGTGCAATCGCCTCGCAATGTCAACGGTCGGGATAAGAAAGGTGAGGTAAAAAATGCAAATATTTTCTGAATAACATAAACTACTTCTTACTAACAACAACGTGACGAACTACGACACTGAAGCATTGATATCTTTTTTCTTATCTTCGAGCTGGTTTTCCTGACGAGTGTGAAGTCATGTTTAGAGGACTGTCCCGTTTTACTTTATTTTACCGTGCTTTTTTCTCCCACTAAGAAAATTTTGCGAATGTAATGACAGTGTTATTGTAGTTTTATATGCTGATTTTTCGCTTGTCTAAATGTTTAATTTCATTCATCTTTACTCACATAAGGTTTTACTGCATTGCAGCGTCAAGTGGCAAGAGGCGAGAATGGGTGTTTTTGAGTAACCAAAGAAGAACAAACTTTTTTAGTCGAAACCATTACCCTTTATTCGGATTAGCCTTGAATTTCACGAAGCACTCATGGACGGTAACTGGAGACGAATAAAAGCTCTCAAATATATAACACAATGATGTTAATCCAAGAATGGAACCGCTCGCCGCCCGCTGCACCGCGCGGCTTCCGGCTCTCGAATTGGCTCATTTCCGGATTCGAGTTGACTTTCGCCCCCTCGGGCGCGAGGCTCTCGCCCTGGCCTTTGTTGGCGCTCTTGCGCCTGACCCTGTTTCTCCTCTCCCTTTCGGCCGCTGAGTGAGGAGGACCCTTCTTTCGAATGCCGCCGTCTCCTACCGGCTGGCACAATCTGCACTGACATTTCCTGTCACCGCACGCAGAATGACGCGGGCGGCGCTGCTCGCAGAAATCGTTTACAGAGGGCACCCATTGTTAGGAAATAAAGACACCGTCCACGGACCACGGATTCATCAATCCCGAATTAGGCATTCGTGGGACATAAAGGGTTCTTGTCATGGCCACGCGAGCCCAATCTGCGCCGGGGCAAAATATATCAAAATATATAAATAGATATCAAGGAGGAAAAAAAATTCCGCGCATGACTATGAGCAGAGCGTAGGGACATGCCTTGGGGTATTCGTGGTTTTCTCTGGAATCGATTCGGTTGAGTCGCCGCAGCGGAATCGTGTGCGCGGTTAACGTTTCATGGAGGAATGTCAAGTTAGTCTGGCGACTATATCGGGCTCATGCTGCACGGTCGTGCGAGGGTATTCACAGAAACGCCTGTCGTGCCGTGCCCTATGCATCAGCCGCTGCAGCCGCCGCCGCACGCACGCAGCTCGGCGGGCGCGCAGTCGTGGGCACGACATGTGAGCGCCATTCGCTTCTCCGCCGCTTTAGTTTGTTGTCTCGTGACTTTTTTTGAGTTGTTTCTCGACCTCCTTGGTTGGAAATGAACTATCTAGAACATTTCGTCTGGAAACGTTTTCTTTCTGGTATTCTTTATCGTCTTTCTTTTTTATTACTCGGCATGTGAAGTGTCGTGCAATCAGGCACGCAAGTTGATGTAGCCCGTCTTCATTCTTGTTCATCGTTACTTGGCAGAAATATGTGTGCGGTCTGACTTGGACAGTTTCTTAGGGGGCGTACTTCTACTTTAATGTCGTCAGTTTCGTTTCATTGGTTTGAATACCAACAAAAAGTCCAAAAGCAAAGAAGCGCGGCATGACAAACGATCTTTACTTTACTTTTCACCGATCCATCTATTTGTTCATTCACTCATTCATCCGCCTGCCCGCCCGACTAATCTATTCTAATACAATAAATATAATATAATATAATCTTAAATAATTGAATATAATATAATATAACCTAATCTAATTTCATCTCTTTACCAATCTCTTGATCTACTTATGCCAAGCGTGACATGGTATGGCTCCTTGTTAGTCGGTCTCTTTTAACTAAATTCAAGCCCACTTACCACGAACCTGACGGTCGCCAACATTTTGGTCGCGTTATTCGAAGTTCGTAGTAAATGGACTTCTCATATTACAGCTCAATATCCAAACTCGGGAAAAGTTTGCGTTTAAATTAAAAAGAAAATCGTTATGCGCGGTTGCTACCTCAGAATGGCGCTTTCTTGGCACGCTGTCTAGCGCAGCCATGTGCTCCTGGCTAATACCGTTGCTAGTGATAGGTCCTTCACAAAAGCGATATTATTAATCACGGCTGAAGCGCTGACGGTTTATTTATGCGTGAACACCGACTTCGTTCATAATAAGCGAGAGTTCGCTTTAAGTGCGACCATTATAATTGGGCTCGACTGTATCGCAAAAATAACGGTATTTAACAAGCGCTTATGATTTAGTATGTAAAGGTGTGTGTTTGGTGCGTAAAACGTGTTAATTACGCGAGGAAGGGACAATTTACAGCTTACACATATAAATGTACACGTATGCACATGATTACACACGCTTAAATGCCCTATCACGGTGCAGTCATATCCGGTAGCTCAGTGTCATAGGAAGCAAACGGGTGTGGCCATTCAAGTGCTCTGCTTTCCAACCCAGAAGATATATAAAGGGCACTTCTAATTTAAGGCAAAAGTTCTCGATTAGTTGCGCATATGGTTCAGGACATCTTGAACCAGAGCTAAATAAATTAAGGTGATGACTCTTGCGTTCAGTGAAGTTTTGCAAATCAGTGGCTACTATTCACACCTGCACTTACACGACAAGTAGCGGTTGCACAACGTCTAGCATAAAAAAGCATTATTTATAAATAAATGCTTACTTCTATAATATTGTTTCCACTGAATTCAGTAAGCTTCCCGGCATTATTCGTTCGTCTATGCCACATCGCATCAAATTAAAGTGACTTTATAAAGCAGCCTGTCGGAAGCCGCCAAAGGCAGCCTCCATCTCCAGCCGCGAAGTACCGCGCGATTAGAAGACTCCATTCATACGCTTCGAAAGAGGCGCAATTTTCGGTCTCTCCGTTTAGCAACAAAGTAATACAGATGACTGACCAAAAAATTTATGTTAAAAATGTGTACAGGGAGCGGGTGGAGCGGTCCTTAAGGGGACATTCCTTACAAACGCTGGGTGGGCTGCTCATTACAGCAGCCAATTGGCTGTAGCTGCTGCTCGGGCGCGCCCGACCAGATGTAAAATTAAAAAAATGGCTGTGGTTTAGCTCTGGTTAAAGCTGGAGTGGCGCGATAGCTACAGCTGGCCGAGTGGAACTCGCTCAGTCGAATTGCAAAGCCAGTCTTTCGCCGCTCCATTTCACTAGGCGTTCCTTCTTCATCTTCGTCCCTGGACGTGGATTCACTCTCTCCACTCCTCCCCCACTCGGTTTCGCTGGAGCCGCGCCGCCTGCAGCTGCCACGGTAGCCACGGCGCCACCACGCTGAAGGCTCGAAATGCTCGTCGCGCACGCGAACTGTGTGCTCTGACGTCACTACGCACATGCGCACAACTGACGAGGCGGGCGACGTCTGCTCCACCGTCGGCGCAGCGGCGAGGCGCGCGGCGCGCACACCAGCTGCGGGCTATGACGTCCTTCCGCGCATGCGCACAGCTGGCGGATCGCTGGTGCCGCGGCTCGGTGCGCAGCCACGCTGACATCGCGAAGTGGCTGGCGTGGTGTAGCTATCGCTACAAAACAAAGCCGCCCCTTCCCCCCCCTAAAACGTGAGCGGACGCACGAAACCGACCAACGAAATGCGTCTGGCTTTGCACCGCGTTCTTTTCCAATCTCTATTTTTTAAACCTCGTCCTAGATATCGTAGTTTCCTCCCTGGCCGTGCCACACGAGCTCCTTGTTTTTCCTTTCGCTTGCGCTAGGATAAACAACATTGGAGCTACGTTTACTTTCGTCGAGTCGAGAAAAACAGTATTAACGCAACCAGTGCGCCTTCCATTCTCGAGCATTTCTAGGCATCGCAGTATCGAAAACAAGAAATAAAAAACAAAAACGAAATGAAAGTATTAGATGGTAGGTCCGAAGGAATGAATGGACGCGGAAAGAGGAGAACTCGGTCGAGTCGGGACGGACCGAAGCAAGGGCGGTAATAAAATTAGGACAAAGAGAGCGACAATTGGAGGAGGGTCGGGTACGTTACTAAATCCTTCTCACCCGTGTTGGACCCTGAAAATAAACACACCGGGCGGACGAGCAGGCGGACGAGATCAGTTTTCGTCGATGTTTGTGTTGCCGCTGCCGCCGGCTTCAGCGGAGAAACCCCGACGATGCGCCAGCGCCGGAAATGAGCAAGGACGGTATAGTGGCCGGTGTATAAACAACGTCGTCGTCGCTTTAGCGACAGCGACGACCAGGACCTCTTACCCTTTCTTCTCCGCTTGCCCTCCTTCCCAACGAGACCGGAGAGGTCGAGTAGAAGGCCAACGGTCCTCGGAGGGAACCCGAGCCACGTATGTTCTCGTGGGCAGTCTGCTGTACTAACGGCGTCCGAAGAGTTTCGCGAAAATCGAGACACAGTAGCGCCCCGAATGAGACTGCGTTGCGGATCAGGAGCAAGAGACAATGCGAATGACGGGCTCCCGGTAAATTAAAGGGAAGTGAGCGGAAATTTTTCAGGACTATCGCGTTGCTCTTTGACGTCACGCGTGACGCAGGCGGGTTGCCTTCGGCGTCGCGGTCGCCGTAGACAGACTGGAAGCGCGCCTCAGAGGTATTAATTTCACTCAAGTACCATTATAAAATCCTGCACTTAATGTGGATTCTTGAAAAAAAAATAAAATTGGTTTTTTGAAGAAAGGAAATGGCGCAGTAACTGTCTCATATATCTCGGTGGACACCCGTACCGCGCCGTAATGGAACGAAGAAACGTGGGAGTGAAAGAAGAAAGGAGGAAAGAAGTGCTGTAGTGGAGGGCTCCGGAATAATTTCTACCACCTGGGAACCTTTAACGTGCAATGACATCGCACAGCATACGGGCGCCTTTTACGTTTAGCCTCCATTATGACGCGGCCGCCGCGGTCGGTTTCGAACCCGGGTACTCCAGCTCAGTAGACGAGCGGCTTAACCTCAGCCACTGCGGCGGGTGTGTCCGTTATTCACGCTTCGGCATGACATCCAAACAGAAAGCATGCAGTGAAACAGAACCGAAATAGAGAGCCTGCAGAGTGTGTGTGGGATTTTTTTTTTCATGCGATCGTTTATTCCTGCTATTATGCCAGTTCTTTATTGTTCTTGTCGTCATACAAAGAGCGAGTATGAAATTAGTAATGTAGCTCATTTTGTTGCTGCCGTTCTGGAGGTCTCTTTTTTCAACTACTAGCATTTTTTAAATTTTCTATATGAACCTCGGTTGTCTTACTTTGGCTTTTTTTTTGTTAAGCCTTCTATCCATTTCTCTTATCTCTCTATCTGATGCCAGGTAAGCCAGGAAAATCTCGCTAGAGTCGCGGTTTATTGTACGGGAATCAGCGCGCAACTCCAAAGCATTGCCCCTGCCGACACAATATGCGCTGCGACCGACGCACCTTGTTCCCGTCCGCCTTGTTCGTACGCCTGGTCCCGTGCATTCGAGTAAAGCTACGCTGCAGACATGATTGGCTTTTACACGTGAGGCCTATAGCACGCGTACTGAAGAAGCACGAAGAGTATTGAGTGGGTTGGTATAAGTCACTCTTACGCGTCATTCATGCATGCATGCATGCAAGCATTTAAACTGCACACATGCACTGCATGTTGCAACTTGAATTTGAACATGCGTTCCATGTTGCAACACAGCACCCAGCGTCATCACGTGTCCCTCTCTGTGTTTGCGTCCTTCCGCTGGTTTTTTTTTTTTTTACAACTATGTACCAACTGGCCCAGCCCTCTATTCTATACTGATGCATTGCATGGCGGATTTCAAGTACGTGGAACTAAGGTTGTTTTTTTCTTCTGGTTGCGAGAGAGAAAGATGTTTATTTACAAGAAAAAGGCAAAGAGGTCGCACTGATTCATGATCCTCTCATCAGTCATTCCGCACTGAAAAAAAAAGGGGGGGGGGGGGGAGGGGAAGTGAGGATAACATGAGCAGTGCGTCGGATCACAGTCGTGCTTGAATACAGAGGTAACGCCGAACAGATATACCATTGCGCCCGTTCAAGAGCAGAGCATCAAGTTATAACGCGATAGCGTTAAGGAGCTCGTGTAGGAGAAAATCCGGCGTCGGCGTCGGCGTCCTTGACCATGAGCGAGAAATCCGCGAAAGATACCCAGAGAAGCAACATAGGAGGCAGGTGTGTCACCTTGGTCACGTGACCTTGCGGCGTCATCACAAACTGTCCACCGGGTTTTGAGAAAATTGTGCACCATGGAAGGTGGCAGTTAAATTAATGATTGATCGCTCGGGATGAGAAACCTTGGCCGCACAAGGCCCACCGGTGGCAGCACCTGCCATCGCTGGGCAGTGGCGCATCGCTTAGCCATTGCACCACTGATCCAGGAATGGTGTGATGGCTCTCAGGAATCTATGAATGTTAAGTAGAAATTCGCCAATTCTGCATATATGTGCATTAACCTATTGCGCTTTAGCGTCATGCTCTTAGGTTGGGGTTACGTGTCCCCCTTAAGTGTCCCCTTCGTTTTTTTTCTTTTTTTTACTAATACCGTGATAACTACATGAGCGGTGTGTGTAAGGTTTTCTGGGTAATAAACTATTTCGCTCGCAGTCAGCGCTCATCCAATGGCCGTCATGTTCTTTTTCAAGTTTCTTTCTGTTGGCGCTGTTATTACGTCACGAGCCGGGGACTCCCGAGCAATACGCGACGCTCCGTGAGAACAACTGCCGGCATTTTTGTGAGAGCCTATGGAAGACTGCCTGCTGCGAGCTGCCTCGCACTCTTCTCCACTCGTCCGGCTCGACAAAAGTCCTATAGCGACTGTTACGCAACCTATCGTCGGCAAAAGAAAAGCCAAAATGAGGGAGTTATAAGAAAGTGCGCCACTTTCTCGGCAGCGACTGCGGACGAGCGAGACAAGCGTAAAAGCTGTTGAGTGCCCTAGCGGCCGTTCCGTGAGCCGTGAAAGCTGGGGACAACGGTGCCGGCGATGATTTTGTATTTTCTGTAGTAATTTTTTTTTTGTCTATAGCCCAGCCGTCTCTCGAGCGGCGATGCCTCGAATGCCTTGAGTGGCAGCTGCTTCGAGCGAAGCCTGGGGCCAAGAGACGCGTTTTGAGCGGCTAAGGGGAAAAACTCAATTGTGCAGCTTGCCTCCGGCATTTCATTGTCTTTTTTTTTTCGTATACAAGGCACCTGTGCCTGGCACCGCACCGCTGTTGGCTCCTGCCTGATTTTTTTTGTTTACTTATTGTGAGGCCCAAAGCGTCAGAAGGCCGGTAGTTTCGGCATGCGTACAGTTTCATCAGTAATAGTCTGGCAAGTTCAATCCTGAATCCAAGCTATTCATCGCAAAATAGTGAACGGTAATTATTTTGTGCACGTTTGATCAGAAAACAATGTGTGATCTGATGTATTGCACTCCCCAACAAAGAGTTCACTTCAAACGCATAATACAGCTCCTCGCTGACGACTGTGCAGTTAGGATGCTTATTTTTCTTTTACTACCAGTGCATGCTTGAACACTTCTGTCAGGAGTGGAAGTATTTTAGCAGCTACGAATGAATAGTAACTATGATGTAAGAAATTAAATAATGGCAAAGAGACTAGCTAAACTAGGCTACGGCTTTGCTGAATCATTTTGGCTGTAGCCAAGGTGTCCTTCAATTCCCCCCCACCCCCCCTTTCTTTTCTTTTTTACTTCTTTTCTTCATCGTTCCCTTCCCCTTCTCACATTTAGCTTGGCTTCTGTCTTGTTCTCTTCTTCTCTTCCCCTTCTCTCTCTTGGCTTGGCTTCTGTCTTCTTTGTTTTCATTTCTTCTTTTTCTTCTCTTCCTCAGTCGGTGGCTCAGTGGTTAGGGCGCTCGACTACTGATCCGGAGTTCCCGGGTTCGAACCCGACCGCGGCGGCTGCGTTTTTATGGAGGAAAAACGCTAAGGCGCCCGTGTGCTGTGCGATGTCAGTGCACGTTAAAGATCCCCAGGTGGTCTAAATTATGCCGGAGCCCTCCACTACGGCACCTATTCTTCCTTTCTTCTTTCACTCCCTCCTTTATCCCTTCCCTTACGGCGCGGTTCAGGTGTCCAAAGATATACGAGACAGATACTGCGCAATTTCCATTCCCCAAAAAAACAATTATTATTATTATCTCTTCCTCTTCTCTCTCGGCTTGGTTTGGATTTTGACGTCTTCTCTTATTCTCCTTTATCTTGACTTGATTTGGCTCTTAGCTTGACTTGCCTGGCGGATTTCTACAACTACAGCCACGACAAAGGGCTTCAGTTATACGGCCACTCGGGAACAAAAAATAGAAATACATAAAAAGAAAACTTGCAGGGATTGTTAACGTAACTTTAGTAAAGACACACTTTAATACGATGAGCATGAAAGAAAGATCCTGGACAATCGCCCGCCGTGGCATGTACCATTAAGCCCGATGACATCGTCATCATCATCATCATTTTACTTTGCACTGAATCACGGCACACGACTAGTTACAAGAGTAATGCCACTAGAACCACGCATTAATAAGGCATATCCTTACTCATATTTTTTTGAGGTAGTACCTGTAAGCGCAAAGGTTGATTTCATAACCGATACAATATCGGCGATGTTTTATTGTGTAAACACTGGAGGGAATATTTTATAATGCAGAATTGTGTAGCAAACTATAAAGCTCTTCAAACTTGCTTGTGGTGCAGAATTGCGACACTTATTTATTCATTGCCTTAGTTACTTATAAGGTTATTTATTTATCTATTTTGCTTTTCTTTCGTTAAAAATCACAGTTTGATTCATCATCGAAAGCAATGGATGACCTGGGCCACGTGCAGTCTGTGTAAAGGAAATTTCGTTAGTGATGACACCGAGGTGTTTGTATTTTTAACCTGAAACATTAGTCCACTTGGACATGCAGCACTCACCGTGAGCTTGAACCAGCGCGGAATGGCGATGAATTAGGCCGTACTGTTCTTCCTAACCCTCCCAGAGCCCTCTATAAAGTACCGTACTGATGTATAAAACGCTCGCATCGCGGCCTATGATTAGAATCCTTATGCATGATTAAAGCTTCATAATAAACACGGCAGTGTTGTGGCCCTGCATAACGCATGGTGCCGGTGCACAGCCAGGTGCAACGCGGCAAAGTTTAATTATGGAATTATGTGTAGCTTGGTCAACGCAGCTAGTCAGTTCTTGGGACACTCCTTTGCTTCTTAAAAAAAAACATATCGGACTGAGCTGTTATTTTCTGTAATCAGTATGAAAGCAAAAAAGATGCTCGGTCAGCACTGTGATGCAAGAGGTTCTTCTCTGCACCTTGCTCAGAACGTTGAAGGTGGTGCCACGTGAGCAGGTCAGTGAACGACACCAAAGCGCCGCTTTCATCTTACCCAAACCGATGTCCTTTTCTGTTCCTTCGCTTGTGCGTGTCTTCGTTACACTTATTCTTACTACAGAGTTAGATGTTATTGTCGCCCTCCCCTCTCCCCAATCACACAAGACAAAAATCTCCTGTTCCTCATCCGCACAAAATGACGACCTCATAGTAAGCTCACATGACTTAAGGTCATCGATCACATCACCTGCCAATCATGCCCCCATGACTCCTTTACACAAATGGCCAGATTACAGAATATGCTGAGACTCGTGCCATGTTATGTGGTCAATTATAATCTTTTTCTCGAAATTATCAGTAACAACTTGTCATCAAGTCACGTTCAGCTGTCCTTAGTATCTATTTGGGACGGGGGACAATGAAAAGTCGCGAATTTTTTTCTTTTTGGTATGATTTCACGTAGAATACTCTTAGGACACCCAGCATCACTGCCCCCGAAAGGTCGTCCACCCGGCGCGGTGCGGAGGGCCGAGCAAGAGACGCCGGCTATTCTGTCGCAACGTGTTGCGCGAAGCGAGGGATGCCGGTCGGCTCGGTGGTGGTGCAACGCACAAACCGCCGACTAGCATTTCTTCTCTCTTCTTTCCGCACTCATTCCACAGCCTTTCGCCCTCCGGGAATCCGGCACCTCGACGCCGCAGCAGCAACACCGCCTCGCATGAACCTCCCTCTGTGGGCCGAAGGAGGACGCGCGCATCGGCATCGATGGAGGGGAAAGAGCGAGACGCTTGGCGCATATTGGCACGCGAGTCTCTCCCCCTGTATATATCTGCTCTGAGAATGCGGCTCGGGGTGTTTGTGCCTTGCCGCCGTGTTTGCAAGCCTAGAATGGCGACGCGCGCTGCGGGCGAGGACGCGACGGACCGCCGAAACGATGTGGATTGACAGGAGAAATTGTGGAGGGAGCGGGAGCGACAGTCGCGGGGTGGGAAAGCAGGGGAAACGGGGAAAGGACAGTGCAGAGCAGTGGGTGTGAGTTTCGGCAGGAGGAAGGAAAGGAGAGAGAGAGACAGAGTGACAGCCTAGCTAGAAAAGACCGCGAATAACAGGGAAAAGCAAGCCGAACAGAGCGCGAGGCTCTTCAACGTGCGAGGTGTCAAAATAGGGAGCGAGTGCGAGCAGGACGAAAAGGGGAAGAGAAGCAAAATTCTCGGGAAGAAATATTCTGAAGATCGACAAATAGGGAAAAAGGGAACGAGCAGTACACCCCCGAGGGGGGGGCGGGGGGCAGAAGCGAACGCTTCGAAGAGAGACAGAAGGGAAGAGAGCCGAGAGAAAAAAATGTGGGGAAAGGAACAGAGAGAGCTAAGGCATGCGGGAGCTTGGAAAACTGTGAGGAGAGGTATTTGGAGAGAAGACAGCGCACTATGGGAATGGTGACGGGGCAAGTAAAAGAAAAATGAAATTGTGCGTGGCAGCAGAGTGACGGGAAAAAAGGAGCGAGGTCGAAATAGGGGAGAGATGAGAAAACAGGAAAGAGAAATGAAGGCCTCGTGGAAGGAGAAAAAGAAGAAAGCGCCTAGGTGAGAAAGAGAGAAAGAAAGACAAGGAGAAACAGAGGAGGAGAGACACGGTGCGCCGACGCGGAGAGAGAAACAGTAAGTGAGGGAAGCGCGCCGAAAATGTCAAGGGTCGAAGGGACCTCCGGCGCTGCAGCGGCAGGAGCCGGGGGGGCTTTCGCCGTCTAAATGCGGTGGCGATCATCCGCGTGCTGCTCCATTTGTGTGTGCGCATGCCTTCGCAGAACGCCGCCGATATTCTTTCAGCCTCTTTTCCCTTTTCTTTCTCTCTTTTTTCTTTTCTTTCCTCTTTCACAGCGCACTCCCAACGCGCAGGGCCCTGTAAGCAGTGGAAAAGACGTTGATCGATGTTCGCGCATGGCACGGAGCGTGGTGTACGCTACCTCAGCTGATTAGTAAACGAGAAGCGGTGGGAGGAGATTTGGGCTAAACGCTATCATTCGTTTACTCGACGGAACGGGCATTAAATATACATCCGAGGTTATTTCGGGCAGCGATTGTAAATCCATGACCGCGTGTCCTTCGCAGTGCTGTTGTGACTTTCAGATTAGAGTCCCCTGGTGGCGATGCCCTGTGCTTCCGCTTTTGCTGTCGCCTACGAAAAGCCGTTGGAGATGTATAGTAACTGAACTTACGTGTCACACCAGACCTTCACGACTGCCTCGTAATAAATCCTTTTTTTAGGGCAATTTATTTATAATATAGTGTGCAACAGCGTTAAAGCTAAAAGTTGAGTCATGACGGAAAGCGCGATAATGGAATGGGGTTGTTAAGTAGGTTGGTAAGTATTCAGTGATTCAAAAGAAACCCGCCGCGGTGGCTCAGTGGTTAGGGCGCCCGACTACTGATCCGGAGTTCCCGGGTTCGAACCCGACCGCGGCGGCTGCGTTTTTATGGAGGAAAAACGCTAAGGCGCCCGTGTGCTGTGCGATGTCAGTGCACGTTAAAGATCCCCAGGTGGTCGAAATTATTCCGGAGCCCACAACTACGACACGTCATTCTTCCTTTCATCTTTCACTCCATCCCTTATCCCTTGCCTTACGGCGCGGTTAAGGTGTCCAACGATATATGAGACAGATACTGCGCCATTTCATTTCCCCCAAAACCAATTATATTCAAGAGAAGCCGTAAGCTGCGTCATGAGCTTCAAAAGAGCGCCTAATGAATGAGCCCTGCTGTGATCTTGCGGGGATTACTCGACCAGCGGAACACATGTTTTGTTGCTGATTGAACCCCTTTAATGTCTTCAAAAATGAACACAGAACTGTAAGTTTAGCTTTGAATGCTAAACAAGAAGAGCGTTCGTCAATGCCGGTGGTGGCACTCCAGTCGTTCGATGCTCATCGACAACAGCTGTTAGGAACAGTGTCTTCAAGATAGCCTCAATTACCAGCAAAAAAAAAAAAAGAATGCACGGATGGGAAGGGGGGGGGGAGAGAAGGGGGTGATTAAGTGAGCTTTGATACCATCACAGCTGCCAAAACGGTCTCAGCACGATGTTTATTTTTTCGCCGCACATGTTTGTACTCCTTGCCGCTGGTTGCTCTTGCGTGGGCTCATACACACATAAATTCAGTGCCCGAAAACCTCTCCTCACAGTTTTACGCTAACAAACGCATCAAAGCCACCCCACTAAGATTTGTTCGTTCTCGTGCTCACACCTGAGCCTGCAGATCTGGCACGATTGTTGAAACGCGAAGGCAACACTCACTACACTCGTTATGACTGCATTTTCTTTAGACAAGTACCGTACGCGGAGCAAAGCACAAATAAATTCGTTCCATCGGCCCCTTTTTGTCATCGAAACCGCCTTAGTGCTGCTCGCACTAGCAGTGGCTGATGCTCACCTCAGGCAGCAATTAAGAACGGTGACGAGTTTGGGTGTTCATGGAATTAGAGCACCTAAAGATCAAAAGACGCCGTAACAAACCGTCTGCATGTTTAAGGCTGGTGAGGAGTAAAAGAAACTTTGCTGGACGAGAGTGATGACTATGATTGCCGCATGAGCAACTTTGGTCAAAATGTGCCACGGCGCGTTTTTTTTTTCTTCTTTTACACATGGTGGGGTCAAAGACCCATTTTCCAAGCGTTTCAGCCCGGAGAAGCCGAGCCCCAGGCCAGGGGAAAGCTTGTAATCATCGTATCGTTGTATTGTAAGCATGCAGCGAACGATCAGGGTTTTATATTCCATATTTCATGTACATTGAATGAAAATGTTGCTCAACGTTTCTATAATGAATTCACTCGCTTTGACAGCTATCAGGTTCCAGTGGTATTGATGGACGGATTATGTTCACTGTATAGCTAAACGAGATATAAAATTAATTATATTGCAAAGGTAACTGGAGATATTTAGGAAAGTGCATTGCCCTGCAGAAACCTTAGTCCTCTTTTTCAGGATGACGACGATACTGGTAAGTAAGAAGGTGGTTGTTAGAACAAGTATCAATGCCAAAGAATATTTTGTTTCCTTTTTGTTACCTTCTACTGTTAGATTTATATATGAGAGAACCCGTATAATCTTTTCTTAGTGTTTCTTACCTAGCTCCAGGTTCGCATCTATCTCGCTTGTACTAAAATGAGGTACGGTACGATCAACTACAGAAAAGTACAGGCCTCATTCGAGCCACCTTATTGCGTTAATTACCCTTAAATTAGAAAATGCGTACTGTAAGCGCACACTTCTCGCAGGAAGGTTTGGGCAATAATTCAGCTGTAATATTTTTTGTTAACACTGAAGCACCCAAAGCCAAATTCAGCAATGTGAGCTTTGAGCCAATCCGTAACGATGTGTCCCGCATTAATTCCAGCGTTAATATGACATCATTCAACGTGTAGTGATTCAATATTTTTTAGACCATCCAGACCCCGCACCTTCCACATGCGAGGCGGATGTTCTAACCACTAGGCCACCGCTGCGGTCGATGGGGGAGAGTGTGGAAATTATTATTTCAGCGGGAAGATGGGCACTATGGATGCATAGTAAAAGGGAGAGTGCGCTGAAAGCGATTGTGTGCACGTCATAGGAGTAAACATACTCCCTCTGTTGGCTGAAATACTTGACACCGCAGCGGTGGCCTAGTACTTTGAGCATCCGGCTCTCATACGGGAGGTTCGGGGTTCCATCCCCGGTGCCACCGGCTACCCACCGGCTATACAATGGGTACAAGTACTTCCCTGGCCTAGTGTTCGGCTTCTTTCGGGGTAAATGCTCGGGAAATGGGCCTTTAACTCAACCTTGAGTGTGTCTAAAATACCTGGTGTCATGGCGTCATTTAACTACAAATGCCCTTCAGCCATAAAAAATTATTCATCACTATGTTCATCCCCAATATACTTTACGAAGCGCGTACCTCTCCTTGGATATGTACAGTAGTTGCACATGTCAGCCTGTGGTCTTAAATCGAGTTTGTGAGATTTATTTCGCGTAAATATTTCGATTACCTTTTCCTGAGGCACAATGGGCTCGTTTCAGCAAGAGGCCAGGGGGGAAAGGAATTTAAAGTTATTTTTTTCTCTGACATGCATTGAAGTCCGTAAGTTTTTCATGCATGCAATTGTGCTCGTGTGCTACCACAGTGATAGAATTCCGGTTCTCGTGCTGCACGAAGGATCTCGTTGTGTTTTACTTGAGCCTGTCTGATTCGAAGCCTACATAGCCCCTGAGTACGACTTCGTGAAAACAATTTTTATGACTGCAGATTTTTAATTCTATTACATTTAAGCAAAACCAAATGAAGTGTTTGAATCTCATCCAACCTCTATTGCCACTGAAATACAAGCCACGTTTAAGAGCTTTCTTGTGCTTGTAGACCAGCATTTTCGTTGTGTTGTTTACATTGCCGATAGCATTATTGCCGTGGGGTCCACACGCTCATTACTTTTTATGGCTACCAGAGTGGGTATCCTGCAAAATTCATAACATGTGCTTTGACCGCGTGTTTGCTGACTACGTTAAATGATGCATAAGAATAAGATTTTGCTTCAAGAATATTCTTAAGGATAAGATTTCAGAGCAGCCATCGCGCTCCTCAAGCTTGTGTACACGACAGCATTTTTAATGTTTTTTTCAGTACTAAATGTTTCCATAGCTATGAGGATTTCCGCAATGTACACGCTCGCTTTGGAATTTTTTTAAATAGGCTATCACTGAATGTTCCTCATGTTGACCGCACTGAAAACATGGCAGACAAGAAGCAATCCCTCCCTCACAAAAAAAAAATATTTTTTTTTCTTTAAAAAGCTCGAGTCCGCCAATAATATTTGTTAGGCGAGTTGGCGATCTTTGTTGTGTGCTCTCTTCTCTGTCCCGTCTGTCGTGCTGTTATGGATCTCGAGTCCGCATTGTTGAATAAACAGCTTTACTGGATGGCCATTGTGTGGATAATTGAGGGCTTGTTCTGAAATGGGGTACTCAGGACAATATATCCAAGAGCATACTGATACGGATGGAATGGCACCGAAAGTATTTAGTGCTCATATGATAGCGTCAAAAGGAGACCGAAGAAAACGTCATTCAGTACTTGCTCTCTGATTCGGTATCACTTTCAGGTTATGTTGTCGTTCGTCCGGTCCCAAAAGGTGCACCTACTGCTGATTAAAATGGGTTTATAATTTCTCCACCTCTCAAATTCAAACTCGTGAAGCCAATACCGATAAAGACTCCGTGACCACTGACTGTTCGGAAGTGCATCGTAGCCTCTGGGATTCGCGTTGGTTGCTTCACAATTACGAATTTCCTTGCGAAAACACGTAGCGGTGAGGACACATGCATTTAATTTGTTAATCCTTAGTATATCTTATGAAGTCTCAGTTTTTGAAGAATGCAGTCTATTTGTGATTATAACTTGGTAAGCTTACAATAAACACCAACTTCAATTTGTCATCAATGTTCCTTTATGATCTGTAAAAGAGACTCCAAAGGTAGCTCAAAACACTCCACATAAGAACTCTGGACTGGATGTGTGCTGTGTGCCCCCGAAGCGATAATTATACCAGAGCCATGGACGAGCTCTAAAGTCACAAGCGTCGACGCCCAGATTGGGTCATACATCATCCAGCCGTTGTTGAGTTTTGACCTCACAAGTGACCGATATATGCGTAACGTACAGACCTTGTCTGCACTCGACTCATGTCCAACATTCTAGGATAAATATTTTGAAAATCAGGAAATTGTAAGATACTGCTATGGAAATATTGAAAGTAATGGTCTGTTCTTCTAATATGTAACAAAATATTTCTTTTAAAGTGATTCCATCGATCGCCTCGAACAGTCAAAACTGCCCTAGAAAACCAATGAGAAATGCTTTGGACGATAGCAAAAACATTAGCAGAAAATAAAACGCATGACTGCCGTCGATTGTTATTGTTATTGATTATTCTAGTGAAATCTTACGTTATATAAAAAAATTACGATCATAAACGGTTTCCCGCTCAAAAATGCCGTTGTCCAGAATTGTCGGGTATGTTTTTGTGGGTTGGAAGTTTCCGGATAGTTGCAGTCGTTCGCGCCGGTACCCAAACGTGAGTTACTAAACGTCAACCTAAAAAATGTTTGCTCTCTATATGTTTGCTTTATATAGAATCATGTCTCCGTACAACTGCAGGAATAGCTCTGAAAAAAATCTCGTTTCCGCGAAGAACAGACGCAGGCCAGTTCCTCAAGGCAGGACTCAAAACCATTTTAAACCACCAATTTTGTGAGGCGAGTAACTGTAATTTGTACTTGCTGCGTGCAATAGAACAGGATGCGTAAGCCTATCTGTTGTGGATTATCGGCGTGTTAATTGGACAGGGGTTGAAATAATTATTAGCCATTGAGTTCCCCTTTAGAGTCAAAATGTAACACTTATAATACTGTTCTGAGGAACCACATTCCCTAAGCTGGCTTTGAATTTCCGTGAGGAAAGGAAACCCTCACTGGCAGGTTTCTGCCTGATTTCGCACCTCTGAGTTCGGTGATCGAATCCTTTGAATCCAAAAACATTGTAAGGCGGTACTGGCCTTCCGCGATAAGACAATTTTCATGCGATTGATGATATCGAACTATAAGTAGCTACTGAGAAGATTTCACAGCAGGGGACGGCTCGGGACTGGGGAAACTAAATGACTTGGACCAGACAGTGGAAGATGCTCTTGGCGGGTCAAAATATGGGGTCAAATTGAATAAGAAAAGGTCAGAGCAGTGGTAATAGGTAGGCACGTTGACGCCCAAGCGATCAGTACGTTAAATTTAAACCTTTGTTTTATTCGTCTCTTGAAATGCTAGTGGTTCTCGGTGAAAATATCATTACCGTGTGACGAAACAGATGCAGTCATTAAGCTCTCAAAAACTGTTTAGTGCTTTAAAAAGAAACAAGAAATGGCAACTATACAGACGGCTTAGACAATAGAGAACATATCTGAGGAAACTTTGAGAGCCCCCTGCGTAATTGTCTTCTTCCCGCTTAACCATTTCCGTGTATACATGTGTGAGACCGGAAGTGGCTGACGGTATGGATGATATCAGCAATCCTAAAGTTGTTTCTGGACTGTGTTGTTGCTTGTTGACAGGTTTCGTCCCAACACGTAGGCTGCGTGCACTGGAAGACTCCAGTATAGGAGTCTAAACGTAAACATAAACGTGGCAACTCTTCCGAGGACTTGGTGTATCGTATATTGCAAGTAAACAGCCTTAAGCAATGGTTGCAGTTCAAATCCGAAACTCCTGGCTTTGATGCGGAAGCCACATCTTAACACGACATCGTTAAAGACCTCGTTGTCCGGAAAATCCGGCGTTGGCGTTGTGAGCGAAAAATCACGAGCATGACTCTAGCAGGGGGTGCCCAGAGGTCAACCTCGGAGGCAGGTGGGCCACCTAGGTCACGTGACTTTGCTGAGTCATCACAACCTGCCCACCGGATTGTGAGCAGACTGCCCACCATGACAGATGGCAGTTAAATTAATGATTGGTCGCTCGGGAAGGGCAACCTGGGCCCCACAAGGTCTTCAACTGTGAACACCTGCCATCGTAACGCCGACAACGCTAGATTCTCAGCAGAAACGGAGCCTTAACACTATCGTCTTAAAAACGACAGGATCTTGTCCAAAATACGAAATAATGTTTTGTCGTTTTGTTGCAACTGCCGGTTTTTCTGTAGTATTGAAGTATTTTTCTGCAGTGGGTTTCCGTAGTTCTCGACAAGGGACAGCACACTACTGCAGACAATTCTGTTGTTACTACAAAAAGTTTTGTTGTTCCTACAAGTTCATGGCTAAAACTACTGCACGAAAATCTGTTGTGACGACAGAAACTTTTCGGTTGTGTTTTCCGGCAGGGATGGGCTATGAGACACAGCGCACTGGAGGACTCGGGATTAATTTACACCACCTAGGGCTCGTAACGTCCACTGAAATCACACAGCGCACAGGAGTTTTTTTTTTTTCGCCTACATCGAAATGTGGTCGCCTGGGCCGAAATCCGATCCCGCATCCCTGGGCTCAGCACACGAACGCCACAGCCACTGAGCCATCGCGGCTGGTAGACCACAGAAACTATAGATCGAGTCTCCATACGCAAGATGTTCGCGATTAGCTGGAACCCTGATTATTGTCTCACCGGCTACTGTGATTGGTCAAACCAGCGCGGTGATGGTCCCGCCCACATTCGGCTGTACAAGACCTCTCGGTGTTGAAGGGCAAAAAAAAAATGTAGGCTGGAAAACTTTAAACACTGATAAACCACATGAACTGAAACGAAATGGAAAAATCCATTGTCCGGTAATTTTTTTCTCGTCAAAATATGCGAACTCTTTTTAGAAATTCCTGAAAAAAACTGCGAACAAAGACACCGCTCCTAAAGGGCTGAGCTGCATGACCTTACGACAAGAGGAATATTGCGCACAATGAAGGGCATGACGTAAGAGGAGGGCGCAGGAGAAGAGAAGCGGAGCCTTTATTTTTAATTATGACATATAGCTGGCCGTGAAGGCCAAGCAGGAGCGGAGTACAAAGACAATATAAACAAAAAGAAACTGAAAAACCAAAAAACAAGCAGTACAAAAAACGTGGGAAGCAGAAAATTACTTGTAATGCAACATATGCAATTCAACCTCGTAAAAAGAAGTTCAAGGAGCGACACGATTACTTAGTTATAGCCGTAGCTTCGTAATAGCCCGTGTTGACCGAGGTTTCAAGTGGAACTGTCATTCCTTCGTTATATTCATGGTTTCGTAATAGACAGTTTCATTATAAAGAGGTTCGACCGTAATGCTAAACATGGTATCTTGTACGGTGCAGTGATTGTACACACTGAGCTGATAAACTGTCCCAATCAGTAGTTGTGTGCGGAGAGAAAGAATATTGAAACAAATTCACCATAGCAAAGTATTGGGGCAAGAGAAAGGGGTATAAGTGTCGAATTTGACGGGTTCTCGCTATTGCTAGGTACTGTGAAAAATTTAGTCAAAGTTCGTGGTTAAACAACAAATACAAAAATTTAATTCGCTGAAATTTCCGCTGGAACTTTACGTTTTGGATTAAATTCGATTGCATCAGTGTTTAAAGTGAAACAACTCGACTGCACTTTAAAAAAAACGAAACGGACAGTTTTCCTTATAATTTTCTCAAATGTGTTTATGTTAGCAACACCATGCGCGTCCAAGAAAAAGTGCGCGTATTCTAGTTTAGGCCTTATAAACGTTTCCTACGTTAGTCCTTTAACCTGGACTGCTGTATCTGTTAGTTTACGACGCAATAAGCAGTGTTATCGTAAGACAGATTGTTAAGAGCCAGAAGTGACTGACCCCGACATGCATCTTGTCTCGGAGAGCACGGACATTGCCAAGGCGATACTGTTGCCTTAAAGACAAAAAGAGCATAAATGATCTGTTGCGAATTGTGTACACCGTCCATTTGCGTCAACAAGCGCAGTTATAGTAACAAAACAACTTGATAACTATCTACTACTACCCACAGCAACGTTTTGCCCTCGAAGTTTAGTTTATTAATGTTCGCTCTCCGCAACCAAAAGCACGCGAGGCATAAAAAGAGAACGCTCACTCATTACCACGTGCGGTGGGACGGGACTGCGCGCGAGATCCGGTTGAGAATCGAGGAAACAAACAATTACAAAGACGAAAAAAAAAAGAGTGAAGTGCACGACTCAGCAGGTCGAGGTCGCGGGAGTCTGGATTAAACGCTCGCCGCCACTCGCCCCTCGCGCCCACTTTCCTGGGGACAAATGGGCTCTCAGCAGAAACGGCAACACTTAGCGAAAGACATGGAACGCTTCGGGCAGCCGGAGAGGTCGCTATGGCAGAAAAAAAAGAGAGGAGAGTTTAGAAGGGGGAGAGAAAACATTTGCTCTAGAGCTCTTTCAAGTTTCCTAGGTCCTTTCGTTAGGTTTGCTGCTCTTAATTTCTCTCTTTTTTTTACTTCTCCTTTTATTTTCTTTGCTTTTTTCTGAGTGCCGAGTTAGGGATCCGCTCGGCAGTTCAACTTTGCGGTCTTGGAAGGAAATTTTCTACCCAGAAAAGTATGAAAACGAGAGAAAAAAGCTGCAACTTTGGGACATAGAATTTGGCTGAAAGCCCGTTTTTTCATTTTTTTTTCGCTTAGTATCTCCCCGGCTGATAAGAAAAAAGTGAATCTGTGATTAAGTCATCAAAAAACGCAGACGAGGCAAAATAGGCTTTTTTTTCTTTGTGTCTACAATGTTTCATTCCTTCGTTTCTTCGCTTTTATACATATTCTTTCTTTTCTTTATTTTGCTTTTTCGCAATTTGCCAAACAAAGCGCGCGCGGGGTTTGCGAAAGTGGCACTCGCGGTTAGGCTCGACAGGAAGGCGCGTGGGAGGTGGGGGGGGGGGGGGATATATTTTGCTTGAATATCTCTCCTCTCCAAACGAGGGCGACCTGATCGTGTCCTGAGAGAGCTCTGAGAAGTGGGCATCCCTTCAACGCATGCCTAATTCCCCCACAGTGCCACTCTGTATTCGCGAGCTCCTTTCTTTAAACTAAAATGACCTTAAGACTCTCTCCTTCCTACTTCCCGAAGAAAGTTGCGCTCTTTCGTCGCTGAGACTTGCGAAGTAATTGGGCGTAATCTTGCACACACACGACGCAGATGGTTTTGGCATACATTAATCATATGAGGAGCAGTGTGGAAAAGAATCGGAATGCGCCCTAACCCTTTCATTTCTGCAGTACTGTTTTCTTCTTCTGCAGTAATGTTTCCCACATCCGTCAGGTTCTTTATTTTGCTTGCCACTCAGTGTATGATTTTGTTGTTGCGTCTTCTTCAATCGTGACGACAATTAAGAAATGTAGGCTCACGGGTGATGTCATCCAGAATAAGGTATGGTTGAACAATACTTTGTCGGCCGTTATTAGTCGGTAAAGGGTGGGAAACTTTATGCCACTGGTGGATCATCTGTGCATACAGCTAATATTTTATAACCCGAAAGCATTACTAATCCCACTACGTGAAAATCCGGCGGTGTGTGTGTGTGTCGCAGATGGTACGAAAATAGGTTGACGTCATCAAGCAGCCGTATGGAGCCCACATCAAGCCAAGCACCGTCACTTCAGACAATCCTATATACGTGTCGTTCCTCTCTCTCTCTACCTCTCTCTCTCTATACCGGATTTCCGCATGCCTCCTGCGTACGAACAGTGGTTTGGGAGGGGTCAGGTTGCGCCACTGCGCGTATGCAGCCGGCGCCCGGTAATCCGATGGTGGTGCTGGGGGTGAAACATTTATCCAAATACAGAAGAAAGTTTCCCAAGATAGCATACGTCGACACTAATGCCAACACGTTTCTGCAACGCTAAATCTTTCTACTAATACCACGTCTTGTTAGGAGGAGGTGCTGACGCTACTGGCCGCACGACCAACAGCCGGATACCACAGCCGCGCCGACGTAGCAGCTCCGGCTTACCTACACGTTGTGGGCGCCGGTGTTTCAATCTCTTTCTAGCTTTCTTTTGTGGCTTGCTTCGCAAACTGCTCGTACATTAACGGAAAGGGTGTTCGAAGACAATACTGCATTATTTAGCAGTAGCACAATAGTTTGGGGCAGTTGGTTGCTATACACGGGGTAGAAAATATTCGCAGCACAAATCAAGCGCACACACAAGAGCAGGAAGGAGCAAGAACAGCACCGTCCTGTCCTGTTCGTTCTTGCTCAAACCCACACACAAGAGCAGGAACGAACAACACAGGACGGTGCTGTTCTTGCTCCTTCCTGCTCTTGTGTGTGCGCTTGATTTGTGCTGCGAATATTTGTAGCGATAGATACATTATGCTAGCATTTCGAGCCTTCAGCGTGGCCGCCCTTGAGCTCTGTGGCGGCGCCGTGGCTGGTCACGTGGGTGGTGACGTCATTGATCACGTGGTTGGTCACGTGGTGCGGAGCAGCTGACTTTGCAATTCAACTGAGCGAGTTCCACTCGGCCAGCTGTAGCTATCGGCGTCACTCCAGGTTTAGCCAGAGCTAAGTTACAGCAAATTTTTCTACACCATGCATTATTTAATACCGGCCTAGCGTGCGTAAACTCGCTTCAAAAGCACGGCAATGAAGGTGATAGCACGATAGCGCGACTGTTTGTTTACATGTCGCTGCTTAGGAAAATTTTAGCCACTGCATGCTCTTTGACACAAGCCGCAAGCGGCACTCGCATAAGGTGCATGATGTATGGACATTTTCAGCAACAAAAGGCTTACTTTATCAGTGTGATAACGCTAGATGAAGCACCGATGTTTGCGACCGGCTTGCTATGAAAAGCTTGGAGAACATTGTTCTCCGCGCTCAACGTATTCGCATCCTACGGTGCGACCAATATTTGGTTTCTCAGTCGCTTTAGTCAAAATATATTCGACGAAAGATAGTAATTAACGACGTGGCCGACTTTGGTTTCCACCAGCGACGCTGACGAGTGCTCAACAACGCTCGGCAGATCTCGCATAGCATCGGTGTTTTCCGCTCATGGCGTGCGCGTACGGTAGTCTAGAGTATAGTCGATTTGAGGTCTCTGCTGGCAAAAATTAAGCCGGAACATAATTTGCAGTTGGCAAAATTCTGCATTTCACAATCGCAGCACAGAAGAACTCCACACATGCATCAAGTCTATATTAATTCGTGACAAAACTGGGCCGCCTTCGATTAAAATATAATGGTTTTGCGACTGTTCACTGATGACCAGTATCAAAGTGCGAACATGAAAGGCAGACGCTCATTCCGCTCCTTTCTAGCTGACAAATAACAAAAAATTAAAATGAAGCGGTACCTGAATGGAAGCCTCGTGTCAAATAAAAGAGTAATTACTCATTGGCATCCACCCAAGCGCACCCACACGGCTACAAAGGCAAGCTGTACAGCTTTCTCACAAACTTCGCAGTTAAAGAAAAATTCGTCCTGGTCCGGAAGAACGAATTTGCCTTTAATTATGAAGTTTCTGAGAAAGCTGTATATATCTTTCTTTTTTTATGGCTGTGCTTGGGTGGATGCCAATGAGTAATTACTCCCTTATTACAAATCTACTCCACCTTAAGGTATTCCCTTAAATATTTGACCAAGCTTCATCTTAGCTTAAGTTTGTGATCCGCCACCAATCTTTCGAAGACATGTCATGCGGCAATCCTCAGCCCCGATAATTTTGTTTTGAGTGGCCTCAGTTCCTGTCCCAGCGCGATGACATTCAGTCGGCGGACATACTGCAGCATAGCCTTTGCTCTATTGGGGTGTACGATGCGGGAACAAGCCTCCCGGCATGCCCGCCGATAGACTACGCCGGTTTCTTGCCTGCCCGTAGTGTTATATAACGTCACAGTGATGCGGTCTGTCTTTATGCAACGCGATCATCCATATTGCTGCTCAGGCAATACCTGCGCTCAAGGTGGCACGCCGATTATTTACCACACTGAGCGCCCCCCCCCCCCCCCCCGCCCTCCTGGCTTCCCTCCGAGATATTTGCTTTTACCTGGTTATATATTCTTTCTTTTATCAGGCTGTGCTCCTTGTGTAGTTGCACAAAACGTGCATTCGTTATGCAGTTCTGTTGTTATCTTTCACTGCTCTTTAGACCTCGATTTTACTTCCTACGAGTAATGAGGTAGCCCGTCGTTTGCTATACTGCAGGAAACTTTACTTCCTTGCTGCTCCCTCATGGTGGCGCCACATCATTTAGGGTGGTAAGACCCATTGTCGGATCGAGAAGTGCAATTTTGAATCACAGAGGCTACGTTGACCCTTGCAGTGAAGAGAAAGGTGCTAAAACCTAATCCTAAATAAGACTTCGAGCTGTAAAAGCAGTATTTAAGCGCTCGCATTGGTCGAAAATGCCGAAATCTTCCGTTCCGAAGAAACATTTTGATCTGGCGAATTGAGCGCGTGATTCAAAATAGTGGACACGTCACCACCGTGGAAAGGAAGCAAAAGCCGGATTGTGAAAACTTCAGGGTTTAATATTCCGAAGCCACACAGCGGCTATGAGGCACGTGGTGGGCCTCGAATTAATTTAGTTCACATGGGGCTCTTTAACATGCGGTGACATTGCACAGCACACGGTCATTTTTATATTTCGCCTCGATCGAAACAAGGCCGCCGCGGCCAAGATGGAACGGGCGAAAAGCGTATAAAAAACTGCATAGCAGGCGTGCTTCTCTACCGCGGTGTGGCGCCGATGCCGCATGGAAACAATGAAACACTCACGCATGCACACGCAGAAACACCTCAGAGCAGGAGCCAGAAAACAGCCGCTGCACAAAGCCGACCTGCGTTCTGAGACTCGCTAAGCGCAAATCCCAGTTGGGGAAACAGGGAACCGGGGAAAACGCTAGGAAGACGCCAGGGAAAGAAAGATAGTGGGGAAAGAAACTCATGGAGAAGATGGAGAATCACGCGGTCTCTCGCGGCAGGGTTTGTTCCCTGCGGGGTGCGGTGCAGAGATCCAGGCACGCCACCACTGACCCCTCTCCGGGCGCTTGCAGTCCTTTTTTCATCCTTATTTTTTCCCTACTTCCCAGCTGTCCTCTCGAGAAGACCGACAGGGGAAAAAAAAGATGGGAAAAGAGATCCGGGGCCGAGCTCGTTCACCTTTCGCATCGCCCCTTTCGGTCCGGGGCGCCCGGAAATAACGTCATTGCGGACGTCACAGTGACGCTATCCCCGACAGGAAATGCCCGCCACGAAGCAAAAAAGAAGAGGGGGGGGGGGGGGGGGGGGATGTTGGCCTACAAATACTCTTGCTCAAGTAAGAGGCGCCGCCGCCGGGGTGAATACCTGCATGGTTCGGGGTGAATACCTGCCCACCCGCCCTTCTGCCTGCCTCCCTGGCTTGGTCGGCTTTCTCTCAAAGGAGACCTAGCTGCCTCACTGTTCAGGCTGGCTGTTGGCGCGCTCTGCATCAGCTTGAGACTTGCACTTCCGAGTTATTTTTTTCCCACGACTTACACGGACATTTCGGACAAATTAAAGAGCGCCTATATCCATTGATTGGCATCTTTTAATAAAATATAATAATAATAATAATAATAATAATAATAATAATAATAATAATAATAATAATAATAATAATAATAATAATATAATAATAATAATAATAATAATAATAATTTGTTTTGGGGGAAAGGAAATGGCGCAGCATCTGTCTCACATATTGTTGGACACCTGAACTGTTAATAAAAAGCATGCTACTTTTTTTTCAACATAGGTTTTATAATCTTGTAAAGGCCACAAATGAAATACACGTGAAATCAATAGCAAACAGTGATGACGTCAATGTTTTTTTTACGCGGATCTCTGAGGCTAGACAACACCGTCATCCACTCTTGAATCAGCACTTAATGCGTTCATATTTCGCCCAACATCATCATTATCAACATCCCAAATTTGAATTGAAGAAATAAAAAATTACTGTACCTTCAATTAATTATTTCTAAGCAACAACAAACAAAAAAAGCCACGGAAAGACATATAATAAAATTTTAGCAGGAAAGAAAAATTTGTGACGTTGATCTCGGTGTCCCTACAACGCTAGGCAGGTAAACAAGGAAACTTAAGCATTTATTAGGTGTTGCTTTCACCGCGGCGTGTGAAGGCGTATGCAGAGTGAGATTCGCATGCACATGTAAACAGCGCAACTTAGAAGCAGTCATTTACCTGCCACTTAATCGAAACTACAGTGAACTATAGGGAAATAAAAAGAAGAGCGTTCTAACATGACTGCAGAGAAATATATATGGGTGCATGAGTAGATGATGCACACAAAAACACAGCACACAGGAAAAGGAAGGCACGAGACAGGCGCAACTTGCACTGTTTATTGCATTCAAGAACGGCTTATTTATAGCCAAGAGGAAGGCGTGATAGAAAGGGAGACAAAAACAATATTACAAACAACAGGCAAATGACTAGTGCAAGGGGAAGGATACTACAGAGGGGGGGGGGGGGGTGGAAACAAAAGTAATTCAAATCTTTCTAAACATATTTAAAAATATCTTATCTAAAAATAACTTACCTTAAATCTTAAAATAAAAGTAATTCAAATCTTTCTAAACTTATCTAAAAATGTACTTTCATTCTTATGAATGACCAGCGATGGGGTGCTGACACAGAAACTCCCACTTTTTCTAATCCGGTGAGCTTCTAGCAGTTCACGGGAAGTCTTATCTTTACTCCTACATAATATCTGAGTTTCTTGGAGCTTTGCTTCACAAATTTTTTGCTCTTATTTGGCGCAGTTTTTGCACTGATGCGGCAGATGTGATCCGGTACCAGTTCTTAGCGAGCGTTTGTGCTCCGTTAGGCGCGTCTTTCTTTTCCTGCGTGCTGTGTTTTTCTGCGCTTCATCTATTCAAACTATGAACTAACTTACCCAAGAACGTGTTCTACTTAAATATATGGGTGCAACTACGGAAAGAAAGAACGCAAAATAAAGTTCAGGTTTCTCGAGATGACTGATCGCATGAGAAAATTTATTAAAACCAAAAAAAAAAAAAGCTGGATTTCACTATAATCAGGCGACTTCTCCAATTCAGCTCCGTTTTCTTTGGGCTCAAGAGAAGCACACGTGCAAAAACTAACATGCAGACATGAGCATTGAACGCAAATGGTGTGACACACAGACAGATATTTTCTGACTTCGAACTAAGGAGCGCATTTCCTAGGGGAGAAAAAAAGGATCATAGCTCTTCATACCGGGTCGAGGAATTTCGCATTCTAATGCGAATAGAGAAAGCAACCTGTGCGCTCGAGCAAGAAATTGGATGCTTGAGCTTGGTAGCGGCGTACTAGCCATTGTGATAACACGGTTTTTTTTCTGTTTCTTCTCTTTTGCCTCCACACTGGCGCAACCTGGTCGTCTACTTATTCAACGCATAATGTTTCGACCTTTGCCCGCGTCCTCAAAATTGAGTGACCGGCTTAAGAAAGAAAGAATACCGAATGTTACTTCATAATGAGCTGTATAATGAGCCTCTGCGACCAGGTTCAGGGCTAAGCTCTTCAAAAATTTAATAATATGTAAATGAACGCCTAAAAACTGTTAGGCGCGCATTACCGCCAAATCTGTGCGGTATGGCTGAAGAAATAATTATATCGATAGGTGGCTCCCCCAAAGGCTTTCAAGGTGGCGTTGCATCCGGTCTTAAAAGCGACTTGAGCTAAGAAACTGAGCTTTAATATAAAATTGTCCCCATTAGCGCGTGGCAACAGCAGATTGGAAAAAAAAATCACAGCTTGAAAAAAATATTATGGAACAGAAGGTTTTAGGCGTAAATATTTTGCATTTTTTTACGACCAACACAGCCCTTGTTTCAGTCACATTTCGCTTTTTTTTGCAAAGTAATCCTTGACGAATATTTCTTCCCTGCCATGTTTTCTTTTTGTTTTTGTTTTACAGAGAAACTTTGGTACCGTATTAGACGTCACAGATATCCCTTCCTCTTTTTTTTGGCGCCTGTTCCTTGAGGACCTTTTGTGCAAATAAACGCATCCCGAAGAGGCGGTTGAACATGACCTCTACAGAGATAAGCATAGAAAAATAGAAGCAGGCAGGAAGCGAAGAGGCGTTTGTTTTTCCCGCCGTCCGACACTGGCAGGAGGCAGAGGACAGGCGACCTTACCGCCGACCTGCTCTCCGTAATGAACCGTCCAAATAACGTCGTGCGTAAAAGCAGGACGGACGCGTTCCGACGACGTCAAGCGGCTGCTCGCCAGGGGACCACGCGCGCTCCCGCTGCATCGCTTCACCCTCCTCTCCCCTTCCCGAACCCTCTCCTACCCTGATCCTCGCCCTCCGTCTCAATCCCTGTCAGTGTCACCGTCCTGCCCTTCCACTTTCAATGTTTCCCGTCTCTAACTGTCGGGCGTGGGCGTGGGTCACACTATATAGCGAGGCATCGTTTCCTTCGCACACTTTCTCCCTCAGCCTCTCTCTCTCTCTTTCTCTCTCTCTCGTTTCCGTGTCAAAGCTGCTCTTCAACGAGACCGCGCGATCTCTCGGCCGCTGTCGATTGGTCGTTGCGGGCGTCGCGTGACGTCAATGAAACACGTCACGAGCACGGCCTGCTGTCATTATCTCGTCACTGCAGCCCCCTCCCCCCCCCTCCGCTTTCTCTCTCACTATCACTTTTTGTGGTCACATCCTTTCCTGTCGTTTTCGTTTTCTTTGGCTTCGCCAGCGGCATTCCGGCTCGCGACCAGTTCGCGAGAATGATGTCATTGCGTGTACAATGCAGTCACTTACAACCGGCGCTCAGTGGCTATTGCAAAGTATGGTGAAAAACCAGGGGGTCTTGAAATACGACTGAGCGCACGACGATGCTAAATGAGGGAGGCGTTATTCATTGAATTTAGTCACGACCAGCTGCGGGCACGCGAGGGCTTTCCAAAGAAAGCCAGCGTCGCCAGCATTTTCGACAGTTAGGGAATCGTAATGCGGGACAGTGCGTTCATTCCAAAACATGGTATTGAAACAATAAGCACATAAGTAACGACAACACGCTGATAATGTGCTTGCGCTAGAGATTGCCGAAATAACTGCAATAATCATGAATTAATTTCCAGCCACACTTCAAGACGTCGAGGTCGGCATTAAGTACGTACAGTGCAGAAAGCGGTTTTGCATGAACGTATGATGCCAGGGGCATGAATTCATTGCGTACTTCTGCATCAGTCCTCGATTTCAGTAGTAATTCATTATTTTTTACATGCGACGCTGATAAATGTTGCGCACATGACCCTGGTATAGCTCTGCACATTGTCTCAAAAAGCGGCATTTCTCAAATTTTATTGCGGCTGCATAACCACAGGGAAGTAATGTTTAACAGCCCGGAGCAGTGCCAACAGTTTACAATAAGCAGCGTAGTATTTGAAGTGGCAAGATATTACACATATGTACAACAAGTAGTGACCGCAGAACTGGACCATGAAAGTTAAATAATTAGACAAGGAAAAATAGGGGATAGGAAGCAGGTATTCTCTGGTCATTAATAGCAGCTTACCAATGTCTCTTACAAGAAGCGTTTATAACAGAGGTATCTTTCTAGTACTCTCCTGTAGGGCCGGAACTTGAAGAGTAACCAAAAGGCTTGGGATCAAACTGCGGACGACGCAACTAGGTGTGGAAATGAAACTGATTGATACAATGTTAGGAGGCAGGAAAAGAACCAAGCACGTTTGAAAACAATGGCTAAAGAAGCCTCTACAGCCCAGTATCACAAATTCTCGACATACCATTTGGACGGTGTGTCAAGAATTCCTTTGTATCCAAGACGAGCCTGGCTACAAAGTGTAATATCAACATAACCTCAGAACCCAGCGCTTTCAGGTAAAAATCACTAGCGTCAGTATGAGTGAATTGTGTAAAGAAACGAGGGCGCCACTGTTCGACTTCCAGCCAGCGTCCAGCAATTCCTCGCCCCTCATTTTCAGGACACATGTTGCGGGGAAAATAAAAAAAAAACATTTGGCGGATAAAGAATTGTTCACTCTCTCTGGTGCGTCTAGCAGGTTCGAGGCCTTCGATCTCGTATTTCACGCAAATAGCACTAGCCGCTGAAAAAGGACCGAATTCTAAGTTTTGCACACCAATTTTTAAAATTCTAAAGGGACTAACGACGTTTTTATATTGACTTTTGTTTATGAGTACATTAGCTAGCATAATTTTGAGATAATGATTTCTCTTCCAGATTTGTTTTTAATATACGCATTAAACGGCTAATGAAATCACAGCTGAAATAGACAGGGCATGTAATGGAGGTTGATAACGACGACAACGTTCGCTAGAAGCCTACAGAATCAAGGTTTGTCCCAATCCCGCAGGCCTCTTTTTGCGTATGTGCCAGTGTCGATGCTTCCAACACAATGGGCCTCGGAAAACGCTGGGGTGATTAATTCGGTTGCCAATGAAACCCAGTCGTTCCTGGCAAGTCTTTGACGAACGCGATGAAAAGCTGCAGCGCGAAAGCTAAACTCCCTTAAATCAATAAATGGTAATCGCGAAGACTTGCAAACCGAGAGAGGCAAAATAACCAGAGATCCGGGCAAAGATAACTCTCAAAGAACGAAGAGTCCGAATAACAACACGCGAGGAATTGAGCCATAACAATGAGCCAGCGATGGGACTGACAGACAGGCACAAAGAACTAAAAACGATGCAGGTACGAAAAACAGAATTACAGTGTAAAAACTTCAGCTCTTTTTTTTTCCATTTATTCGGAGGCGAAACAAGGCGCTTTATTGTTGTTAATTGCCTTCTCCTGTTCCCCGTGAAGTTTATTACGCTCCAACGGTCATTTCAGAAACGATCGATCGTGATACGCGAGTCTAAAATTTCGCTTTTTTCAATCCGTTTAGGGCGCGCTATAGGCGAACAGCTAAGAAAAGAAAAAAAAACATGGTATAACGGCGAAACGGTGTCGGCGCTCTCTGCGACAAATGTGAGCCAAGGAAAACACGGGATATTTGGCTGGGTGGAGGAAGGTAATGAGAGGAGAGAAGAAGAGGAAACGGTGGGTATAAACTGGGCTGGAAACTCGGCAGCAGCTCTGAAGTCTTAATTAAAGGAACCCGGGCCCGCGAAAAGTCATTCCTGCCTCCCTCCCCGATCGTCGAACTTCGCATGAGTGGAGCCGTCACCGCCAGGCAGAAACCCAGAGTCGCTACTGCGAACGTTGTAGCAGTTGCATGCGTGCAATGACAGGCTGAGTAAACGGCCTATGAAGACGGCGAAGCAGGCGGAAAGGCATTAGAAGAGTAGCGAATTCGATAAACAGGAGTAAAGAAAAAACGCACGCCTGGTTGGTTCACCGGCAAGCCGACTCCTATGAATGCAAACATGCACGCGTGGATCGGGACGATGATGTCTGCACGAAAGAAGCTCTTAAATTTCTATACGTCCTGAATAAATAGCAGCATACGCTCTATTCGAAGCCAACGAGCTTGCCTGCAGCCTGCTTCATTCTCTTTCGTCATGTCCGCGTAAAAAAAAATAAATAAATAAAACAACAAACAACACGGCATTTGCTTCTTAGGTAGTTGGGGTAAAGCTAAATTAGTGTACGTTTTTTTCTTATCCTCTAAGAACTGCAACAACCATCTAGGCATACTATGAATAAACGTGTTTACGTTCTGTAAACAGCGGAAGAGGAGAGAGGGGGGGGGGGAGGGGAAGCTCTAGAACACATAATGCAAGGCCGTAATATTTCTCTGCCTCATTCGCTCTTGAATGCAGTTCTTATTAATGCATCCGGCACTTCTGCCAGGTTTCTGCCACATTGCGAAACCGGCCGCGCTTACCTCTGTCGTCATCGTAGGTCGCATCGCGCGCCAAAATGTACCGTACTATAAACTATGTATAAGATGGTACAGCTAATAAACGGGCCTATCCGCGACGAAGTTAAATAAAAAAAAACAAATATCTGGTACTGGCTGGTTTATGCCTAAAGGTAAAGATAAGTTTACTAGAGCAGAAAAACGGGATAGTTCTATCGCTCTAAGCTGAGTACATAATATAAGTGCGTTAAAACTTAAACGCAAGACTATGTAAGGAACAGATCTGATGCGCTGAAAATATGCACTCAAGTAAATATACAATGGCGGCCAATATAGTAGAGAGCAAGCTCTTTCTCTCAAACCACTCTTACGCGCTACCTAGCGGAGGTTTTATATTTATGCAGGTAGGTGCTGCTCACGCGTTTGTGCATAAACGTCGCAAACCTTCCTTTTTTTTTCACAACGTAAGGGAGAAGTTCAATGAACTAAGCGCGCTTCGTATTATTTTAGTGAGGGCCACTGACTAATGATGTGGAAGTCATGCGATGCCCGACATACGTGGTACAAGTAAAAACGCCGATAGGGGCGCTCACTGACGTCAACATTTGTGGAATACTTATTAAGCGCTCTTAAATACTTGCGATTCTTTTTGAGATAGTGACAGATGTAAACGATCTGGTGTTTCTGCCTTTATAGAGCAAGTTTTTATGCGTGACCAAATGGTCGCGTCTCTTGTGGAATGCAAGTGATGACCTCGTTAAGCTCTGGCAGAGAGAGCTCATAAAGTACGAAGAAAGTTGATGTTGCATAAGCCCTCCAGACCACGAAACAAACAGCAGTGAAGAGGTGGCAGTTTGAATTTAGACGAAATACTCAGACAAAGCAGTTGTGGAAAGCAACTGACCTGGACAGCCTGTGGACCATCTTCAGTACTGTGTTCACCTCAAGCAACTGGCCTACCTACCGATCGCTGGCGTCCTCACGCCTGGCGGCCATTTTGTGAAGTACAGGAACTGTACCTTTTCACCTCATCGAGCGTCTTTCAGAAGTCTGTGCAGATAAAACGGCGCTAGTCTTCTAAAAAATGAACATGCTGTTTTTCTTAGGTATTTTAGTCCACGGGGGCTTCACCGCATGTTGTGAAAAGGAGCTGTAATATCGCGCCACAACCGCATTGCTCAAACTGCTTCGTCTGCTTCGATGCCTTTGTCATAGTTCTTTGACTCGGGTAATATTCGCTTCACTCGCCACTCTCGCTGTCTTAGCACCCACGTCTTATGCATTCGACAGCCCCAGTTGAGTGTGGACCACTCGTGTCCTTTCTGCGCCTTCCGTCACTAGCGCGATATTTTTTTTAATCCTAAGCGTTTTATTATAATTGCTTAGCCTATAATAGTAATAATATAAGTAAGGAGAAGCAGTGCAAGAAAAAGAATTGATCAATATAAGAATCTCCTGTAAAGGATGCATACCCGCAATAATACTTCTGTTGCAAGAATGCCCAACTATCATTATTGCCGGGCTCAGCGAGATGGGAGGGGCTGGGAAAAAAAGTTGTTCGTATTCTTTAACGAGATGCAGAATTTCGCAAGCGTTTTTCCTCGCGGCGTCCGCGTTTCTACCCGCTTTACGCAAATCGGTCTTTCCAAGCCATCTGTGCGTCGCCGAGAAGCCAATTCCTGGCGCCGTTACTTTCTCAACTGCTGCCAGAGAGGCCTGTCGATTCAGCTCCTCTCCATTCAGATTGGTGGGTTTGCATTTGCCGCTGTTTAAATAAAACCAATTTTTCAAGCTATAAGTAGGCTCTTTGCATAAAAGTTTTGTTTTATTACGCAAAAGGCAGTTCCATTGAATGGTGACCTTTCTGGAAAGTGTAGCCGCCGAAGCAGGTGGGTCCTACTTTTATTTTTCGCTTTAAAAGGTCCAAATGTTTTATCAACAGCCACCGCAGCCGTCCGGAAAGCACTCCCACACGTTGTTACTAAAATAGGCATCACTACAGATATCGCAAATTTTTATTTTTATCTTTTACAATAAACACTCCTGATGACGGTCGAGAAAACGAAACATGATATCCTATGAAAACTTACCCCTGATACCCCGTTTCTCTGAATCTGCACTGTGCGTGAATAGGTGGCTTTTAGATCGGAAGTAGAAGAAACAGTCAGCTAATAACAAGATCGTTAATTCAGCACAGTATATGTCCCCTTGCAATAACGCTTCTTTGACTGATAAAAATAAGCGGATCGAGCAAGAATCCGCTGCCACTGTTGCGCCGAACAGTGGCTGCTGAAATCACAACGAGATGTCTTTTCTCCAAACAAATATGTTTTGCGACGCGAGACAATCAAGCCTTGCGCAATCCGGCTTTCTTGAGTAGCAGATAAGGAACCAGCAGAAGGACAAGAAGACAGATACGTTCTGGATGCTTCGCTCCTAGCATGAGGATTGGTTGTCGCTACAAGTACAGCACGGTTACGGAAGCTGTAATGAAAACAGGCGAAAACAAAGAACACTTTTTGAGTGCCAACAAAACAGCAGTGGTCTGTATTTTTGATGCAAGAGCTGAACTGGAAGAACTAAGCGGTGATCCAAATACTGTTATTGCAACACAGGGGGATGGGGAGAGAGTTCTTCTCTTGCCCAATCAGGGGACATTGTTCCTTCACCAATGCTATGCTACAAAAGGGGTTTTGCCATGCATATGCATATTTGGGCAGTGTATTCTGACGCGTACGATGTCATGAAAAAAAAGAAACAAGTTGACGGCAGCGCAGCCCAATGCGCAAAGCACGTGTAGCCATGATGAATAAGTAAACGACTGAATTATAGATGAGCAGCGATGAATAAAAGGGTGAGGTACTGGGTAAAATAAAGCGAATAGAGAAACGAAAGAGTAATTACTGCAGCCCAGTGTTTTGACCGCACTGTGACGCATCTTTTATGAGAGAGTTATCTCTCGGCCAGTCAGCAAGATATGCGGTATATGTTCCCGAAGTTTTTTTTTTTTTTTCTCGCAGGATACGCAGTCTTACCTTTGTTCATTTTGGTACCTTTGGCAATGGTCGCTGTCAAACCAAACTGAGCTTTATTTTTGTATTTTCTGCTTGTTTGTGGTTTTCTTTAGTATGTTTTGCGTGTATACGCGTTTGTAAAATATGTAAACATTGGCTCTTGAAATATTGCTACTGTCGTCCTCGTCACTTGAAATAATGCGGTTTTTGTGAGAGTCTCCAGTTGACGGCTTATTAATTCATGCTAGAAACGCAATACTTAAACCTTAAAAGTCAGAACGAGTACCAACTTATTACAACATGCCTATTAAGGCTCGACCACCTAATTTTTTTTCGCATTTAAAATAACATCTGGCAGTACGACCGCACCGTGGTAGGGATTCACTCTCAAGCACTCCCGGGTCTCCAGTTCACGTATTCACAAAAAGTAGCATGCGAACCGTCTTCAGACAGTCGTGTCGTGGACTCGCTGAGTTAGCGCTGTGCCCATTTTAAGAAACAATGTGAGCGGCTGCAGGAGCAGAATACGGCTCCGCCTGTGAAGGTGACAATGGGAAGGCCACCAACCATAATACTTGGCTAAGCAATGGCCAGGCCAACCGACATGACTTCGTGGCTTCATTCGCTGCCACGGTGAGTGCGTTTGAATGAAGACGAAACGTGAAAACACCTGTATGCAGAGATTTTAATGTACAGTCTTTGTCAAAGGTTACGCGACCACTAAACCCTTATGCGGAGTGCAAGGAAGAGCGTTACCGAGCCGCGGCGCTGTTATCGATGGCGCTTGCCGGTGCCGAGAGTACGCTCCGCCCACTGGTTTGGTGGTGTCTAAAGTTTTGACAAGTACTGTACACTGAGTAATGCTAGAGGGCTTAAATTAGTACAGAATGCGACGTTACGGCTTGCCGCACAACGCACATAGATGGCCTGGAATGGGAAGATTCAATATTAAAGATAATATTACAGCTATAACGTAAGCCAAATATTACTGAGAGAAGTGTGAATAAAGAGTGCATAATTTCTAATATATAGCAAATTAAAGAAATAAGTTGACTCGAATCCTCTGCTTTTCATTAGTCGATCTTACATTTCATCATTTTAAAATATACGCATGTCAAACGCAAACGTGGAACAAGTTAAAAAAATAGTAAGAAAATATTAGACGGGTTCAAATCTGTGAATAGGAGGTAACCAGAATGAAGCCAAAAAAATGTACTTTGTCATTTGTCAGTTTTGTAAAAGCCACCTTCATTTTCCATTATTATTGTCCCGCTTAACTGGTTATGCTTTCTGCAGCGCAATTGATTTTCCCAAACATCTCCAGTTACCCGTCATATACAACTATTCTTACATTTAGTTTAGACACATAGTTAACCTAATATGTCTATACATACTGTTATAAGCTGACAGCTGTTAAAGCGAGACAATACATTGTAGAAACGTTGAGCAACATTTTAATTGGGGGAATTATGCAATCTGAAACACTGCTGCCCGTTCAACCCGTTACTTCAGTGTTTTAAATTTTATTAATTCTTCCTTTTGATTTCCCGTAGATAATTTTACAGTCCTGCAAAAGTTTCCGTTTTCTTTCTTTTTCGCGTGCTTGCTACTTGCTTTCTTTCACCCCCCCCCCATGCTATCATGCTACTTTCGAAACAATGTAAGAGTTGCGTTTCGTTGTCTGTGGAACGAACAATAGCAGCGCGAACAATACCGCTCTCAGAAGGATTGCAAAGTGCTTGTGATGTTAAGGTCGTTTCTTCTTTGCTATTTAATGTACATGGGCTTTTCAACAGGGTTTCGAAAGGTCTCTTTCGCTTCATAAGCCACGCAGATACCGGGTAATTTTTTTTTATCATTACAGACCTTTACATTAAAATCAGTGACAGACGCGTCGGAGCAGTTTGTGCAGGTTGATTTTTCAGCAAGGTGGACATTATATACATGATTGATCTCTACTAAAAGATGATAAGGCAACTGAAGTGACTGATTAATGTTCGAACTTTTAGTTTTAGAGTACTGAATTGCGAAATTAAAGGCCGTCAGTAATGAAGGCGAGAACTGTTTTTAAATTTTTTGAATCGGCATTGTGATTCGAAAAATATAAAGTGAAAAAATAGGGCTGTGCAACGTCACAAGCCTCGCAGCGAATCAGGTACGGCATTGACGTCTGAGGCCACAAGGTGGTTTGTGGGGTGTGACGTCACGCCAAAAGTTGAAAGGCGCATATAGCAAATGAAATTAAGGTAATTTATGGTAATTATTGGCCCCCCGTGTGCATCGAACTTGGGCCCGTTGTGCCGCGAAGCGAGTGCGCTTTTTTTACGCCACACGGACACTTTCTATTTAATGCATTGGCACAAGAGGTTCCACTCAGCCGCTTGGCTCTTGCCTGTGCGGTTCCTCTGTTCGACCACAGGGTTGTGGATAACCTGCCCAAGGTGGCCGTCCTGGGTGGTGGGTGGATCACCTAGGTTACGTGACCTTGTGACGTCATCGCAACCTACCCACTGGATTGTGAGCAAACTGTCCGCCGTGCCAGGTGGCAGTAAAATTAATGATTGGCCACGAAGTAGCTGGAAAAGAGCAACCTGAGCCTCACAAGCTATACCGGTGGCAGCAGGGGCTATCACAAGGCAGGGGCGCATCTCTTAAACAGCTGCGCCACTGTTCCAGGAGTGGTATGAGGACTCCCAGCGATTTATGAATGTAAAGTAAGTAGAGAATGACTGATTCTGCTTACATGGGCATCAACCCATTAACACTATTGCGTCATAACCTTAAGGCGGAGCCGTTAGTAATGAATTTAAACTAGGCATAAAAACTAGTGCTAGCGCACCTATGTCGTATCTGCGCTAATCAAGGTAAATCATCCGTCATGTTTTTGTTTTCTCACATGATATTTCAACATGCGTCCAACAGCGATAAACAGAAACAATGGAGCTGGCAAACCCCCGGATGTCACGAAATATCGCCGATTTGAAGAAGTTTCCCCGCGTATGGCACCGCGTAAGCTGCGCGCCTGCCAGAGAGCGGGATCCGTCTGAGTGAAATCCCTTGCGTGTAACCTTTAGCAAGCAACTAAAAAAAAATGCCGGGCAACGAATGGTTGCTAAGAGTTTCAGGCAAGGGATTTCACATAGAAGGATCTCCGCACGCTACAGCGTTCAGATGTCATTGGGATTACGAATGCGTTCTCAATGCTTTCTTTGCGTGTGTGAAATGCAATATACACTAATATGTTTGGTTTGGTTTGGTTTATGGGGGTTTAACGTCCCAAAGCGACTCAGGCTATGAGAGACGCCGTAGTGAAGGGCTTCGGAAATTTCGACCACCTGGGGTTCTTTAACGTGCACTGACATCGCACAGCACACGGGCCTCTAGAATTTCGCCTCCATCGAAATTCGACCGCCGCGGCCGGGATCGAACCCAGGCGGTCGAATTTCGATGGAGGCGAAGTTCTAGAGGGCCGTGTACTGTGCGATGCGAGTGCACGTTAAAGAACCCCAGGTGGTCGAAATTTCCGAAGCCCTTCACTACGGCGTCTCTCATAGCCTGAGTCGCTTTGGGACGTTAAACCCCCATAAACCAAACCAAACGAAACAGATTAGTACAGATTAGTGTATACACTAATCTGTAAAAAGAAAAAAGAGAAAGTGTCGGACTTCACCAACAGATGATGTTGGGGAACGGTGTACCACAAACACCAAAATTCTTTCCCTTTATTTACTGCTGTGAATTGAATGCGTTTATGGTTTATGGTGTTGGGGTGTTTAATTTCTGATGCTTTTCGTGAACACGTTTTACTCCGCTGTGTCAGCGGACACGCCGTGAGAGTTCGGCGAGAGACGGGCAACATTGATGACACCACGTGTTTGCGAATGCCTTGGCTTCATGCGGATCCCGTTGATTTCTGTCGGCTACTATCAAGCTGCATTCATCGTGTCAGTCATCAACTGTGGAATCCAAGGACGACCGCTGGACTTCGCAAGACAAACGTTGAGCTTCACAGACTCCGCGTGTCGTGTGCGTTGCCGTAACGAAATCACAGAGGGCGGGACTGAAAAATCGTTACTGCGCTCAAATATCGTCTGCTTGGGCACGACTTCGAGAAGGCCTAAGGGAGTTGAAGTGTGTGTCGGTGCAGTTAAAGCGTTCTCTGACCCCCCAGTGTTTACGAACATTTAAAGACAAGGAGAGTGCCACACAACGCGGCTTCTGGAATACTCTGGGTTCATGATCGGATGCTCATGGTGGGTAAGGAGGCTGGCAATGACAATCGTGAAGGCTTAACGACGATGATGATGGTGTGGTTGTGGCGGTGATGATTACGATGGTGAGGAAAATGAGGTAACTTTTTAATGTTTTTTTGAGATGATGCTAGCGTGGTTATTAGACGACAGATTACTCCAGATAAGGACGGTAATGAAATAAGAAAACCAAACTGACAAATCTCACGTGCATGCATATGCGCAACATTTCTATAAGATGCATAAAATTCTCGCGTCCCTGAGAACTTTGTAAGGACCTTCGTCTCGCGTAACGCTTAGGCCTTGTTACGGCATGGTCCAGGTATCTTAGTTAGGCTGAATAAGTAGCTCCGATGTAGCCTTAATGTGATTGACCAAGATCTTCGGGGCACAGGGGATAAACGCTGTCTTACGGTCTTGCCGCGCGACAGGCCTGTCATAAAAGCTCGCGATAACAGTCCAGTAGCGGCAACCGGCGCTTTTCCTGATCAGACAAGATGAGCAAAAAACTTGAGCGCGGTGACCACTGAACGAAGGGTCACTCATGGCTCGGTGTGGGGCGAAGTTTTGCATCATGGCACGCCAAAGTTTTAGAGGGCTCACGCGATGATGAAGAGTTAAAACCCCTTTCTGAACGCCGCTCAAAGGCTGCACCATCAGTGTCCTTGCTTTCGATCCCAGTTCGCGCCTGCACTGAATAGCGGCTCAGCTTACTGCATCGTCAGATACTTCGCTAAACCCAGTCGCTGCACGACGGAATTGTATCATCCTGTTTGTGTGCAGTAAGTAAATAGCTTCTTGCCCGCATTGTTAATACAGAACGCTGCTTGCAGCTATAGGCACAATCAAGTTCGAAATAGGGAAGCAGAAAGAAAACAGTTCGTTTCCGTCATCGGCACTATTTGCACGGCGGGCATTCAACAGTTGTCGAGCCATGAGCTGTTCCCCTGAAATATTTAGCGCCGGGAATCAAACCGCATGCGCATTTCACAACAAAAAAAGCGCATCGGGCTCGGCTTCGCGAAGTATGTGCTGAGAACGCGGAAAGGAAATAAAATTGTGGCCGTGTGATGATAAATGACGTCGCTCCCTCCATCCAACCATCAAGCCATCAAGTCCCCGTAAGCCAACCACAGACCTAGATTTTTTGTTCTAACCAACAACGTAGTTGCACCCTAAAGCACCTCTGGCACATTATCATTGATTATTCCTTGTCTTGTCTTCAATCGCCTGAGAACTTTTATGAAAGGTAAAAGAAAGAAAACCAATGGCCGCTATTTTTAGATTCCTTGAACGGGATAACTACCACACTAGTCGCTTTCTCGTAGAAGCGAATGCCGCAGAAAAAAACAAGCTGAAGCCGCATCGTCAACGAAGGCGGCTTATTTTTGGTTTTGGTTAAGGTTTTGATTTCAGCTTATGATAAGATTATTCGAGGTCAGATTTAAAAATCGGTCACCTAGAAAGGCGGAATATGCTTTAATTCCGTTCTATGCGTTCAAAGAACGGAGAAAAAAATTCTTGTAATGCGAAGGAACTATACCAGATTCCATGCAATTTATTTCTACGCTATAACCTTAACACCTCGTAACTCGCTTCCTTCATTTCATCTTATCTACCATTTCCCTTACGGCGTGGTTAAGGTGTCCAGTGTGAGACAGTTACCACGAAATTCCTTTCATCTCCATCTAACCTAGTCTATAGTACGATGTAAAGTTGGGCTAGTTGGGTTACGTTCATTTTACAGCCTAGCTTAATCCCTTCGCAGTCGCATAGATTAGAACCCTCTTTTCGGCAGCAGTTCCTAGAAGCGAGGTGGGGGTTGGGGGGGGGGGGATGTTGCTCTGTCCTGGGCAATTAACTGACCGGCGCGCGATTTTCGAACGAGGTGATTAGCTATAATGGTAACCCCAGTTACGTTCGCCTATAAATTGCCCAATTTTCCACGAAGCGCCAATGAAGGCGCGGGAACTTTCCGGGAGAACATCCTGTGGCTGAACAAGCTATTCCTGTAAGCCTTGATGGCCGCACTCTCAAGCCTAAGCGCACGAAGCACGGAGCCAGAATTCCTGAGATAATTCTGCACCTAACTTAATTGCACGTATTCTGCAGTGCAGCCTGGCACTGCAGGATATAGAAATTTCCTCAGTTTAGTAATGTAACGCCAGAAAATACACAGCTAGCGTCTCTTTTTCTCTCTTTGTTTTTCGCACACCGCATGCTCCTGAAATAGCGAAGATGTCTGAGAGTGCATATGCATGCGCGCATTCAGTGCACTACTTTTGTTCCCGATATAAATGCGTCTAAACACGAGGGGTGGAAAGAACCCAAGAATGCCGAACCGCGCGTCAGTATATTTCGTTTAGAATAACACAATGTGCAAAGCGAAGATATAAAATTATAATGAACCCACAGTATTGCGTAAGACCTTATACGGTGTAGACACGCGCTGTGGTGGACTGGTGGGTTCACGTCTGTGAAATAGGTGTGCGCTTACATGGCGACGAGAGAGAAGACGATAGAACCGACAAGAGAGGCGCACAACTTGCAACTTCAAACCTGGAAGTTGCGGCCCCGTCCTGTCGGTCAGGTGTGAGCTTACGTCACGACGACAGAAGAGACGACAAAACCATAGAGCAGTGACAGCTGCATCGTCTGTGTAGATATGGTGGTCGCCTTCGACAACCGTCTAAAACATTTAGCCTTCCCTCTTCCCTGCCCCTCCTCCCCACCACATGCTACCGAAGTTGCATAAATCACTTTCGCTGTGAATGATATTTCCAAAGCTTTGCGTGCGTGAAAACACCGTAAACTCAATCTAAAGAGCGAATGATTTTATCGCAGATCTTGTGACGAAACAAGTTTCATAACAGCCATTTCGTTACTTCCTCATTTCCGCCTTATTGCAGTTTTCTCTATGGCGCAGAATACATTTTATCTGCGCGTTAAATAACCGCGCCTGTTTTTATTTGTCGCTTTTATAGGAAATGTTCACCACCCGTTTGAGGAAGACGAAAACAGCGTCCCATCTAATCCGTTGCTTACGCGCCAAGCAAAGAACATGAACTTTCAGTTGAGCCTTGAAATCAGTTAGAAAATGCCAAACCTAGGGTTGTATTTTCTAAAAATCATTTCTTTAATTAATTTTCCTTCCGCTCACCCAGCGGTGAGCCTCGGCCCTGACGCTGCTGCCGACGAATCATGTTTCTTGCTTCTTATAATCTCTGACGTCACAAGTGGCAGCTACATCAATGAGAAAACGGTCGAAGAATGAATTTCCGTAAGAAAGCTGTTATAAAATGCTGCCCAGAAGCTGGCAGCCTTAGCAGCGCACTAGTCCATACGTGCGCACATGCTGGAAAAACGAGGGTGTAAAATTTTCTCCCTGTCGCGATTTTCGCACGTGAATCTAAACCGTTGCATAAGCTGCAGCGTGAAGAAGGACTGCATTGCGTTGTTGCGCAAGGCCCTTTGTTTAAACGAATAAAGCGAGTACGGGGACGTCCGGCTATGTGTTGATTTTTGCGTCATGCAGCTACTCCACTACAGAGTGCCCCACGTGTCTAAGAGGCCCAATTGTCTGGAGCCGTCTGCGACAAGCAGGCTATTATCGCTATGCAAACAGCTCGCTTATCAGTTCACATCTAAGAGCGCTTGGGGGATCATTGAATCGCGATGGTGAAGAAATAGGCAGCACTTAGTCCTGCTTCGCCGAGCGTCCGGCATAAAAGATCAAGCCATGGCCCCTTATGCCACAACTTTGGCAGCGGTAAAATTGCAGTCGTGATTTCAACAACATTTTCTGATTCAAATCCTAAGCTGGATTTGCACTCCTTCATAATAGGGAGTGCTTTTTGGTTTCTTCACTCTTTTGTGAGCAGAGATAAAAACCTGTTTGAGCAGGTTGTTGACAGACGTCAAATATCAAACACGTTGCTGCATTACGGAAAAAAATGGATATAGGCAAATATATAGAAATTTTGGTGGACGCGGGCAGGAACCAAAACCTATCTTCCGCAAAGCGAAATATATTGTTTGGAATTTGGAACCCTTCCAGTGATTTCAAGCTCTCAAAGCGCTGAGTTGATGTAATATCTCGCAATTGTTGAGTGAGATTATTTTTGCTACAAGGGAATGAGCTTGCCGTGAATTTGTGCATTTACACACGGTCATTGAGATTACACTCGTGCCGAAGTGACAGAGAATGAGTTAGTTGCCGTTCATAACCGTGAACGTAGCCTGAGTCGCTTTAGGACGTTGAACGCCAAAAAAAAACAATAAACCAGTACCCGTGAACGGCTCTATTTTCTAGTGTTTACACGCTAGTATTCACATAAATAAAAAATCTTTGTGAAAGAAATGTCACATAGCCAGAAACGTCAAGCCACAGGTTTTACAATTTCCCTTATTTAGCGATCCGGATTGAAACGGCGCTAATTAGAACAATTTAAAAGAAAGCAGACGACGACACATGCGCAGTTGGGCGAAGTGGTGCATGTTTTCCACTGAAAAGACGCTAAGATGACAACATACCATTGAAACAGTGCTAATAAGACAACAAACATGCACACATGGATGTGTTGGTGCATGTTCAAGACTGAAACGAGCTAAAACAACAGACATGAAAGACGACATACATGTGGACGCATAGTTGGTGCTTGTTCTCAATTGAAAGGGAGCCAAGACGACACACGTCGGCGCCTCTGTTGTCTTGGCTCCCGTTCAGTTGAGAAGATGCGCAAACTCGCCCAAGTGCACACGCGTGTCGTGCGGCTCCCCTGAACGCTTGTATAATGATGATGATGTCCTCAGGTTGAATGGCACATACCCACGGTGGGGGATTAGCCAAGGTGCATTGCTGATACAAACGCACACATGGGTAAAGAGTGAAGCAATTGGATAATTTTGTGACGCAGACCCTTGTATATTCTATGGAGGCTGTCTTCTTCTTTCTCGCGCACTTTCATTTCTCGGATTTAATTGGATTTCAAACAATCTAGTCTTCTTTTCATCCACTTTACTTCTGCTACTTCGTAATCCTCTTTCACGCCCGTAGCATGCAGTTTTTTCCGCACACTACGCAAATCTGGAGCTCCCTTCCTGGCTTTACTCGTGTTCTGCCTTTGAAATATTTTTTTTATATTCTGCGATGTTTAGCTGACGCGTTTTTATTATGTGTTTCCTCGTGCTTCCAACTATCTCATGTGCAGCTAATTGTTACCATTTGTTCGTGCATTTTATATCTAATCCTGCCACAGCTTCATGCGAGGCTGCAGCATGCAGAAATGAGCAAATAAATAAATAATTATTCACTCAAGGCTACAGTGAACGTAACGACAGGAGACGGGGCTCACGCTCTGCTTGCTTCGCTTTTTCAAAAGAAACACAGAGCAGCTTATCAACGTACAAGCGACCAAGCTCTTTGCGATGCGTCTCTCGTCACCACTCTTCCGTCCCGTAATTCGTTGCGACCGCCTCAGAAGCATCTCGGACATTCATCGCAGCGGCCGCTTCCAGACATAACTCGCAGACACGTACTGTACGCGGGACGACGCAAGCGGCCCCTGCCGTGTTCCCGGGCTGTCCCGTTCCAAGGCCACTTGTTCGCCCGGGCAAGCGGGCGGCGGCACGCTGCATTCGTATAGACGAGTCGCTGCCGCGCTGCTAATGACTTAATTAGTGCGGGGCGGCTCCCAGCGCCAACCGCCCCAGTGGCAATTAACAGCGTCGTCTTCTTTTGAGCTGCTTCTGCCACAGCCGCCGCCACAGCTTCACTCGCGTTCTTCGCGCAAAAACTACACCGTGCCAACACCCACCCACACCTCCTCCCTCTCTTCATCTCTCTCTCTCCCCCCTCCCCCTTCCACCGCACCTCGAGTACCTGGAGCGCGTCCCCAGTTTTCTTACTGTCGACTAGCGGTTATTCTCAGTTGTTTCTTTATTCGTGTTTCGTTTTTTTTTTCGCTTCCTTTTTAAGGCTGTAATTTAACGAACTTATTCAAGGTAACGTTCTCATTACTTGGCATTTCTTAATTCGGTGTGTCCTAACGGTGCCTCTTCAATTTGCATCTGTTTCCAACCCCCTAGACTGGCCAATTAGACGGGCCCGCAGTCCTGGCTTAATTTGAGGTCCTCTATAAAAACATGCAAGGAAACCGGAAAGGCGATCCAGGGTTCAAAGAAGCAAGCCCTTCTTTAATTTCTCGTGTTGTCGTCGTTTCCGACTTCATTGCATTAATTAGTTACGATGGCTATTCTGGTGAGAAGCAACGCTTGCGACTTTCAACATTGTTAGGCCCCTCCTTTTTTATCTATTAGTTATCAGGAATGCAACACATGTTGCTATGGGACGCCTGGACCCCACATCACTTGGCCCTAGATAAAATGGCCCTGATTACCCGCACAGCCGAGATCACACGGCCCTAGGTCACCCAGCCCCAGTTCGAACGACCCCAGGTCAGGTGCAGCACTTTTTTCGCAGTGGAAGTCGGAAGACCTTTCACATAATGAAACTAGATTGAGGTTTAGGGTAAACCGATACGAAGGTGAAGTTGTGTAAGATGGCCATGGTCATTTGTACAAGGCTAACATGTTTCTGATCAATTTCCTGCATGAAAAGTGACAACTGATGGCTCACGTCAATAATAACAGGTCAGTGAACCAAAATTGTGACCAGTGGGTCACATGAGTGGAGTGAATTTGTTGTGTGATAACCTTACTGCATGCGGACGATGTTCACAAAATATGGGGAGCTCAATTCTGAGAACACCCCTGTTCACTATTGGATTTCGGTACAATGGCCCCCTTATTTCACTAAAAAGGCGGAGGAAGACATAAAGGTAAAAATATCGAAGAAGGCTTAGCCTAGCATTGTTTCTTTCATGTACATCACTTCCCCCCTCCTCCTCTTCCTCCTCCTTTTCCTCCTCACCGCACTCCTCCGTTTCGCTGCTTTCGCCATGAAATCAAACGGACCCCTCCGCTCCTTGCGGCGTTTCTTCCCAGAAACACCTGGGCGCCTTTGCTGCAAGGCAAGGCTGGGAACAAGCAACAAGCACACATTGTGAAACGAAGCGAATGAAAAAAAAAGTGTGTGTGTGTGGGAGGAGGGGGGGGGGGGGGGCATAGTCATTGTGCGTGCTGGCATTACAGGCTCTGAAGGAAAGCGATTGCCGGACAGGTTCAACACGGACTGAGCTCTGTCATGCGTAATAATGACCATGCTGAGCCGGATAGCTTTTCAAAGCCGATTCTGCGAAAGTTTCGTAACATAATCTTACTTTGTTTTCCGCTGGTTCTTTAGGTGATGGTAAGATGCCTACCTCGAAGATAGCGCAAAGGACCACAGTGAACTCCGGAGGCGGTAAAAATCAGCGTACAGTGGCGCAGCGTCAGCCTTCGCATCCCACATGTTATGTCCAAGGGAGGTATGAAATGAAAAAAAATAGAGGCTATTGGCTGATCACTGTGCGAGCGATGATGCAGAGCAGGTGTGTGCTGCATCATCTCTGGGGAATAGGTTATTTGCTAGTCGAAATCTTGCTTGCACTTATCTATGGGTCAGGAACTTGAAGAATAACGGAAAGATTAGAGGCTAAATTGCCGCCTATGCAGACAGCTGCGGCAAGGAAAAAATATGGGTAGCATTAAGAGAGAGAAGAAGAAAGAAGAAACTATACGGGATTGAGCCGGGGAAACAAATTTGAGTTGATTATGTCCTAGCTGAAATCAAGATGAAGAAATGGACATACGATACCGATAACACATATACAATAAACCCTCGCGGTAACGGAGTGAATTCCAGGATAAGGCAAACTTAGCAGGGGTCGGTAGAAAATTAGGCATGTAGAAGAGATTAAGTTGACGGCTATAGGGTGGCCTAAGCTGGCGCAAGACCGCTAATTAGCCGTCATTGGTAGTTTGTTCGGCAGTTGACATAGCCGGGATAATGATCAGGCTATGTCAACAAAGACGGCATTGCAGTTGCGCCTACCAATGTCTCCCGAACAAATGAGCATTTATAGCACTTGCCAAAGTGAAAAAGGACAATTCGATCATTCCAGAACAAAAATCTGAGGGTCCATGGCAAATACAGGGTGTCGGGCGTCCCCATCTGCTGAGCACTTCTTTTACAAGGGAAAAAAAAAGACAACGTGAAGCTACTTCGCGTGCGGGAAAGAAACCGTCTGCGTCACCTGTCTGCTTGTCTCTCTGTCATTTGTGTTACTTGCTGCCAATGTTAAATGAAACTGTACTCAAGGTTCACGCTTGCAACAAGCATTAGGGCTGAAAGTCTCTTATCTGTCACATTTTCTCAGAAGCGATGAAGAAATAACTTGTCTGGGGAAAACGCTAAGTGCCTCCTTTAGTTTTTTTTATTATTATTCTTGCTTAGACTCGTTTTTTCTTCTGCCTTTTTCTTTCTTTTTATCCAGCCATGTGGCTGAAGAGCGTGAGAGAGAGCAAATGAGAAATTTTCTCAAGGAAGTAAAGTCAGTAGGTATAGTCGCCGGAGAAGAGGGGGGGGGGGGGGGCGGTTCAGCAGCGCCAGTGTCTCGAGAGTGTGAGTGAGTTCCACGACTGAGGAAGCAAGTGCTTTCTTCCAGCCAATAGGCCAATAACGGGAAATAGTTGGTATTATTTCATTGCGCAGGAAACCTCGCCGAACTGGCCACTAAAACACGAAGACGTACACAAAAGAAAATAGTCTTCTGGCGGGTAAGTTGGTATCGCATCGGTGTTTGTGGCACCGCACTTCTTCAAACTGCCTGCTATCCTTTATATCCGCTGCCCCAGCTCAGGTGCCACCGCCACAGTGATGGCAGATGCCGGGGTTAGCAGAAATCTTTTAACTTTCCTTTTTATTATTATTTTTAATAAAACTTACTACTATGAAGACAAGCAATAACATAAGGAGCTAATATGTTATAATGTCACGTGGTGGTGACGTTGAAGAACACAGTAGCAATACTGTGAAAGACAAAACTAACTTTTATTGGGCGAACCTGTGCCCACAAAAAGAGGCTACACTTACAGCACAACGGTAGCGGCGAACACGGTCGGCGATCGTCGAAAATCTGATCCGCGGGTCAAGCGCGTCGGCTGTTATATAGCAGTCGTCGAATGTTCCAGACTAATCGTTGGGACCCGCGTGCCTTCCACAAAGTTCTACACCATTTGCGTCAGGCGATGAAATCAGATAACATAAGGTTCGTCTACAACAGACAGCGAATAGAAGCATAGATGACTTGCCAGAAACTTCGGATGGATGCAGGCGCGTCCCGCGCTGTGCGATAACACTTGTTAGGCGGCGAAACGTGGTCGCCCGATAAAGATAAGTACACGTGTCAATAATAATATAATAATAAGGAGCTAATATATATAAGCACTAACATAAGGAGACGAACACAGCGCCCCCGTGTTTGTCTCCACTTCCATCAGCCACAACCTTGCTGCGCTACCAGGACCAACAGTACATAAAAGAACGCTCTTCCAGCCATATTGCTGATTTTAGTCTCTTCGGACGAGTTTCTCTTGACGCATTGTGTGTCTTGCCTCTCTCCCTCGCAGACGGGCTGTTCCACACGGTGGAGATCCTGGACACTGCGGGCTCGCACCACTTCCCCGCGATGCGGGACCTGAGCATCCGTTCCGGTCGGGGCTTCGTGCTCGTCTTCGCCGTCGACAGCCTCCAGTCCTTCCACGAGGCCGCACAGCTGTGGCACCAAATCGCCAAGATCAGGGGTATCCGTCCTCTCCCGCACTTTCCGACGCTCTCTCTTTTGCATGCAATCGCTTTACTCTTTGGTGGCGCAGTGTGAGGGATTTTCCCTTCGCAAAGCAGCTTTCAGAGCTACTGCAAACGCCTCTATGAGGGCTTCTGAGTTATTTCGGGTGCCGGGGGTCATTTCCTTACCGATGCTGCAAAGCGAGAGCTGCATCTGGGGCGTCCCCTGAAACGTAGACGAAAGTATGTCCGCGATTAGCGTAGCCAGCTTTGCTTTGCCTCCTAAGTCGGTTCCTTTTGACGCGATAGCGCTAAAGGCCCCGTTCTTCAGAAAATCTGGTGTCGGCGTCGACGCTGTGAGCGAAAAATCACGAGCATGGCTCTCGAAGGTAGACCCCAGACAGCAACCCAGGCAGGTGGGCCACCCAGGTCACGTGATCTCGCGGAGTCATCACAACCTGCACTCCGGATAGTGAGCAAACTGGCCACCGTGGCGGGCGGCTGTTAAATTAATTGTGGTCACTCGGGAAAACCGACCTGGGCCGCAAGAGGCCCACAGGTGGCAGCACCTGCCATCGCAGGAAAGTTGAGCAACGCTTAACCCCTGCACCACTGAGCCAGGAATGGTGTGAGGGCTCCCAGGGATCTGTGAATGTTAAGTAGAGAATCACCAATTCTGCATACATGGGCATTACCCCCCTACGCTATCGCGTCATGCCCTTAAGGCGGAGCTTAAATGTCCTCTCCAATTTTCTGCGCTCTCATTCTGTTTTCTTGTTGTTTTCCTTCCCTCCATTCGTTCCATTTCGGCTCTGCTTTTTCACCAGCCATGGCGGCTTAGTGGCTATGGCAATGGGCTAGTGAGCTCTAGGGGAAGGGGTAGAAACCCGGCAGCGCCATTCGCATTTCGATGGAGGCGAAACGAAAACGCGGACGTACGCTGTGCGATGTCAGTGCACGTTAAAGAACACCAGGTGGCCGAAATTAATCCGGGGCCCTCCACTACGACCCTCCATGTTTCGCTTCGGGACGTCAAACCCTACATACGGTTTCTCTTTCCTCCTTTTACCTCCCACTCTATGCGCCGTTATGTCTTTGTAAATTTTTGACAGCGAAAGCTGTTGGGCTTTGTTTAGTCATACAGCCCTGCATTATACCATGCAATCCACAGCGTCCACCTTAATGACATCGGGAATTAATTTAATCAAACTTACTTAATTGAAGTGAATGTCAGTTACTTCAAGTAAATCGATGGTCATCAACTGCCAATCTTGTGCCGGTGGCAAAGGGGATAAGTGGAAATCTTCCATGCTTAAATTAGTGGTTTTAATACGATAGCGTTAAGGATACCGTGTCGCTGAAAATTGGCGTCGTCGGCGTCCATTGACGGCGTCGAAGGTCCTTAGCGAAAAATCCCCACAGAAGCAACCTAGGTCAGCTACCCTGGTGGCCTACCTAATCACGTGACATTGTGTCGTCATCACAACCTGCTTACCGGATTGTGAGCAAACTGCTCACTGTGGCAGGTGCAGTTAAATTAATGACTGGTTAAGAGAGGTTGCTCGAGAAGAAAAACCTCAGACGCACATGTGCCACCTGGGGCAGCACCTGCCATTGGAGGGCAGTGGCGCATCGCTTGACCGATGAGATTTTCCCTTCTTGAATCTGCACCAAACCCTGGCCAATCCCTCACCGTGGGTATGTGCCATCGTATTTGAGGCAACAACGACAACAACAACCGCTGCACCACAGCGCCAGGAGGGGGTATGAGGACTCGCAGACATCTATGACTTTAAAGTAGAGAAAATCCAATTCCGCATATATGAGGCCTAACCCATTAACGCTATAGCCTCATACCCTTAAGGCGGAACTTAAGTGTCCCCTGCAATTTTGTTTAGGAAATAAAATGGCGCAATAACCGTCTCGCATCTCAGTGGACACCTCAACCGCGCCCTGGGGGAAAAGACTAAGGTTCTAGTGAAAGAAGAAAGCGAGAAAAGGGTACCGTAGTGGAGGGTTCCGGAATAATTTCGACCAGCTGGCGATCAGCGCATGGGCGCCTTTTGCGTTTAGCCTCCACCGAAACGTGGCGGCCCCGTTTCTTTAAGAGAGATGAGAAAAAGAGCAAGTCCTAGAGGGACAGCAGCACAAATATTTTTTTCCTTCGTACAAGTCTCATGGGTCTAATTTAAATTAGTCTAAATCAGTGTCACGTTTTGCATGTTGTCTCCCGCCTTTACTAAATGCACTTGAAAGTTGTATATTGATGCAATGTTACGAATGTTGACAAAGAACGTTACAGGAGGTTCTATAAAATTATCTCCTAACCCTTCAAGAGTAGCAATCGTTGCATGAAATGTATTCATCACAGGTATTTTATGAAATGTATTCATCACTCGTATTTTAGTATCAGTTATGTTTCCGTAAATATTAAAAAGAGCAAGTTAATATATTCCCACCGGTGGCACTATATCATCATCATCATCATCACCACCATCATCAGCCTGACTGCGCTCACTCATTTCGTTTCCTCCCTTTTCGTTACCCTCTTCGTTAGCCTCCACATTTCTGCACCATAGGTGAGTACCGGTGAGATAGAGCTGTTGTGTACTTAGCTGTTACTAGCTCTTATTCCGGTCTTGCAGCGTCGTTGTCGGCGCTGGTGTCCACACCGAAAGCAGCCGCGCTGATTGGTCAACACGCAGTAATGTCACGCATGAGGTCACCACAAAGCGCCATCGCAACGCGAAGTTCTTCCCATACCCCGCGCAGGCTGATAAATAATCGCGTTAGTCACTCGCGCACGACCTGTACATTTTTGTTCTCCCATTCTATTCCCTTAATTTTTGGGGTGGCTCAGAGGCTGTGCCGTTCTCTTCCTGATCTCAAGGTCACAGGGTTGCATCAAGGCCGCGGTGGCCGCGTTTCGGTGAAGAATGAAGATGAAATTTTGTTTGACCCGCCGCAGTGGCTTAGTGGTTAGGGCGCTCGACTACTGATCCGGAGTTCCCGGGTTCGAACCCGACCGCGGCGGCTGCGTTTTTATGGGGGAAAAACGCTAAGGCGCCCGTGTGCTGTGCGATGTCAGTGCGAGTTAAGGATCCCCAGGTGTTCGAAATTATTCCGGAGCCCACCACTACGGCACCTCTTTCTTCCTTTCTTCTTTCACTCCCTCCTTTATCCCTTCCCTTACGGCGTGGTTCAGGTGTCCAATAATAATTGGGTTTTTTTTGGGGGGGGGGGAAGGAAATGGCGCAGTATCTGTCTCATATATCGTTGGACACCTGAACCGCGCCGTAGGGGAAGGGATAAAGGAGGGAGTGAAAGAAGAAAGGAAGAAGAGGTGCCGTAGTGGAGGGCTCCGGAATAATTTCGACCACCTGGGGGCCTTTAACGTGCACTGACATCGCACAGCACACGGGCGCCTTAGCGTTTTTCCTCCATAAAAACGCAGCCGCCGCGGTCGGGTTCGAACCCGGGAACTCCGGATCAGTAGTCGAGCACTCGGTGCTGCAACGTGTGCCTGTGCTCGTTGACATCGGGTCTGCTGTCGACACCGCGTCATTTTGCGTTACTTCGCGTCTTATTCGCTGGGGCTGCAGTTCGTTATCGAAGTCCATTTATTGCATGTTTTTTTGGTTCCTGCGTACCAATGCTGAACGCTTGGTTAATTATACCGATTGTTAAAGATTAACGGTCGGCCTCAACGCGCACACTGCAACATTTGGGCAGCGTGCATTCAAATATTGCTTGAACAGAATAATGCACCGATGCTGTGAGGAGATCAGGTTTATAGTGTTGAGAACGTGGTTAACTTCGGCCACTTGGAGTTGTTTAATGTGCACAGAAATCTCAAGGGTGTTTCCGCATTTCGCCTGCATTAAAAATACTGCCTCCGTGGCCGGGAATATCAAACGTGCCCTCGTGGTATCAGAACACCTCGGCCGCTACGCGTGAGCGCAGGGGGCGAAATGAAATCACGTTTTAGTGGCTAGGACAATGCAATTGTAACTAAATGACGCGAAAATGATTTGCGAAAATTCCCCGGGCGTCTCATCCAAGCTCATCTTTTACACGCACACCGACGATGCCAAGGGCCATCTCAAGAAAATACCGGCGTGCATATGAGGAGATTATCTACTTGCGCGGTTGTGAACTCAACTTGGTGAATGTCTGTTCAGAAGTGAAGAGGGTCTGCTAAGGTGTTGCCCTCAATAATATTCTGCCACGAAATGCTACAGCAAGCATTCCAAAGTCGTGCAAATAATGCAGATGTATATTGTTAAAAACGTTGCCGGAATAGTTTCTGCCTTTCATTATTATTATCATTTCGTTCCAGCGAAGCAATAGCGCGCGTATTTTCGAAGTACAATCTGCTCGTCGCACATATTCCTTCATGCAAACTTCGAAACAAGCTGATTAACGTAATGAATCGGTTGCGCGACGACATGTATCCTGGGGCCAGATTACGCAACTGCCAATTAGGAAAATTGTCAAAAACTTGTCACAAAGGTGTCAATAATCCTTGCTCCTATTGGTCGGTCATGGCCGGTGGCCATTTTGCTTTTTTGCGTCATGGCTGGCTGCAGATTACGTTACGGATGTGGCAGAAGTGGTGACGTTTCACATCTAATTATGCAGCCGCTAACTGACAGTTTATTCTCACAGTTTCGAGCCCGTAAATTTGACCGTTGCGTTTGTGACAGAAAATGGTGGCGGTGTACGCGGTGATACGACTGAGGCGGCGGCGCTGGCGCGAGCAACGGCGAAGGAGGGCGCACGAAGACGCGTTTGACTTGCCCGACGAGCTGTTTCGACGCCTTTCTCGACCGGGTAAGCAGACTGTGGAGTGGCTTTGCGACGAACTCGCCGACGAACTGGGAGGTTTGCGTGCGAGCACGCCGTCGGTGCGGCGGCAAGTGCTGTGTGCACTGCGGTTCTTTGCTACTGGCGGCTTTCAAGCTGCCGTTGGTAATGAGGCGTACGTCTGCATCGCACAACCGGCGGTGAACAAATGCGTGCAGCGGGTGTTGACGGCAATTTGTAAAGTTAGTGCGCAGAAGGGGTGCGTTTCGTCGTCACTGTGACACACAGCTACATATAAATAAGACACGCTTATGCTGGCAAAGCACTTTATTTTTCACAGCAAATCGCCCTTCGTGGTCTTCTGTTTCCCGGAAGAAAAGAAACAGACAGCCATGCATCATATACTGCAACACCTCACCTTTACGCATTTTTGTCATCGATCGAAAGAGCAGAAAAACACAGACTTCAACAAGTTGTCTTCGTCGATTTCGTACCAAGCGCTTCTTGCAAGTTCACTCGGTAGTCACATTGCCTTCACTGCATTCGTTGAAATTTTTCTGCGCACTTAGGTCAACCGCACAGTAGCTCGAATCCAGACGCCACGAAAAAAACAATAACACGCCGTGAAACAGCTGCTTTCGTAATAATAATAATTGGTTTTAAGGGAAAGTAAATGGCGCAGTATGTCTCATATATCGTTGGACACCTGAACCGCGCCGTAAGGGAAGGGATAAAGGAGGGAGTGAAAGAAGAAAGGAAGAAGAGGTGCCGTAGTGGAGGGCTCCGGAATAATTTCGGCCACCTGGGGATCTTTAACGTGCACTGACATCGCACAGCACACGGGCACCTTAGCGTTTTTCCTCCATAAAAACGCAGCCGCCAAAACGGCGTTTTTACTGCCGTCAGCACACCCCCGCGGCACCGAAAGTTACCCACCAGCCAATTTAATAGCACAACTTCGAACGCTTTTTCTTTTGCTTAATATTTTCGAACTTTAAACACAATGTTTTGCCAAAATAAAATATTAGTAATTTTTATCGCTGCTTATTTCTTATTCCTTTTTATAAAAAATTAAGCAGACGGCCCCTCGAATGCTCTCGGGGCGCCACCCTGCTGTAATTGGCTGATTCCTCGTTGCGTCATGTGATGACGTCTCATCGTGTCGTCATTTTGACGTCACTGTCAATAACTTTTGACAGAATTTGTCACAGTTGCGTAATCTGGCCCCTGGAGTGGTATTCAGAATTTCATGCGCTGACTGCAACGATGTTTACATCGGCGAAACCGGCAAGTTTTCACGACGCCTGCAAGAGCACAAATATGACGTGGCGAATGGCAATCAAGCATCGAACGCTGCTGCTGAACACGCTGAAACATATCATCACAATATAGGCTGGGACAATGAGACACTCATAGCTAAAGAGAAGAATGTGTCATCAAGGCTGCTACTGGAGACATTGATCACTCAGGCAACCACTAACACTATGAATAGGACAAATGGAAATGTTCCGGCAGTTAACATCCGCTCATTGGGTCACATACTACACACTAAAGGTCGACCGAATCTTGGCCACCCCAGTGAACAAGGAACCCGTACGGGTTCTGAAACGTCAATCATAACCTCGGCATGGTCAGTGACCTTCGACTCAATCTCCGTTCAGTACAGGTGCAGAGACCCGCCGCGGTGGCTCAGTGGTTAGCGCGCTCGGCTACTGATCCGGAGTTCCCGGGTTCGAACCCGACCGCGGCGGCTGCGTTTTTATGGAGGAAAAACGCTAAGGCGCCCGTGTGCTGTGCGACGTCAGTGCACGTTAAAGATCCCCAGGTGGTCGAAATTATTCCGGACCTCTCCACTATGGCACCTCTTTCTTCCTTTCTTCTTTCACTCCCTCATTTATCCCTTTCCTTACGGCGCGGTTCAGGTGTCGAGCGATATATGAGACAGATACTGCGCCATTTCCTTTCCCAAAAAACCAATTATTATTATTATTACAGGTGCAGACAAAATGTTCCGCGTTTGAAAACTGGTTTTGAGAAGAACAAGTCACGCAGTGTCTCACCTCTGTCGGTGGACACCTAAACCGCGCAGTAAGGGAAGGGATAAAGGAGGGTGTGAAAGAATAAAGATTGAGCTGCCGTAGTGGAGGACTCTGCAACATTTTAGACCACCTTGAAATCTTTAACGTGCACTGACATCACACAGAGCCAGAGTAAGGAGGAAGTGAAAGGAGAAAGGAAGAACGAGGTGCCTTACTGGAGGACTCCGGAATAATTTCGACCTCCTGGGGGATCTTAACGTGCACTAATAATAATAATAATAATAATTGGTTTTCGGGGGAAAGGAAATGGCGCAGTATCTGTCTCATATATCGTTGGACACCTGAACCGCGCCGTAAGGGAAGGGATAAAGGAGGGAGAGAAAGAAGAAAGGAAGGAATACGTGCCGTTGTGGAGGGCTCCGGAATAATTTCGACCACCTGGGGATCTTTAACGTGCACTGACATCGCACAGCACACGGGCGCCTTAGCGTTTTTCCTCGATAAAAACGCAGCCGCCGCGGTCGGGTTCGAACGTGCACTAACATCGCACAAATCCGGAGTACCCGAGTTCGAACTCGACCGCGGCGGTCGAGTTTAGATGGAGGCGAAACGTAATAGACGCCCGTGTGCTGTGCGATGTCAGCGCACGTTAACGATCACCAGGTGGTCGAAATTTCCGCAGCCCTTTCATGCGACGCCTCTCACAGCCTGAGTCGCTTTGAGGCATTGAACCCCATAAACTAAACTAACCCTTTTATATTGTTTCCATCGCTCTCATTGAGCACTCAAAACTGCCATAGAAAAGAAATGGAGAACGCTTTTGACCATAGAAAAAACTTTAATACCAAAAAAAAAATTCAAGCCTATCGATGGGGTATGCGGATATATTGTTATAGTGAAAACTTGCAATATATGAAAGATCTGCGGATATATTGATTGTTATAGTGGAATCTTACAATACATAAAAATTGTGATCATAAGCTCTTTCCCATTCAAAAATGATTGTGTCTTGTCCGGAATATTTCGCTTGGACTTAATTCTTTTACACGAGTTTTTCTCGTCAACACCGCCAACCATACCAGGCCACCTGTCGAGGTGCTGTTCACCTCCATCCTCATTCCTTCCATCCCTCACGCCGCGGTTCAGGTGTCCACCGAGAAGGGAGAGCGTTACATCGCCTTTCTCCGAAACCTCGAACTTCTTCACTGTGCCACGTTCACTGATGCTCGTCGCGATATGCTCGCGGCCTATAGGGCGCAGGGCATACTACCAGCCTCCATCAAGACGTTATTGTGGCCGCAGGGCAGTGCGCGCACTCGTGGGCGAACATTGGTGAGCCTCTGTGCATTCCTCGAACAGACGGGCTTGACGTCCCGTCTGCTCTCCGTCAGGTAGTTACACGCAGTGACCGAATGCTCCGCGAGTGCTACCTTGAACGATTAATAACTGGACGCCCCACTCCAGTTGTAACCTACACAGTGCTGTGCGCGTGTGTGATTTAATTCCTCTAAAATGAACTAATCACACGCACAACCTGGACACATTTCTTATTGTGTAAATAGTTTGTACATATTACTTCTCCCCCTATCCTCTCTTCCTGTCCCCTCACCTCTTTCATTTCATTTCTCCATTCTGCCTGCTATCCTTTATTTCCGCTGCTCCAGCTCAGGTGCTTCAGTATTGATGGCAGATGTCAGGGCTAGCAAAAATCTTTTCCTTCCTTTTTACAATTATTTTTAATAAAACCACTACCACCACCTACCACCGCCGTCCTGCTTCTAACATGAAACCTCGAACAAATCAATGTTATCTCTTTTTGGGCCTGAAGTTTCTCGTGATGTATGATTCCTAATTAGTAGAATCACGAAGCTAGCGGAATGTATTGCCATTTTGGGTGATGCGGCAGTAATGCCGTGGAAATACAGGTAGCATTTTGAAAGATTTCCCCCCTCAGGTGAAGTCCAGGTGCGGACGCCTTTGAAGGAAGCATGCAGGCGGTTAAGAGCTGCTGTTCAGATTTCTGTTCACAGTCAAATCACTTGATGCTGCAGTATTCAGCTTGCCCGTTTTGTAGTGCGTACTTGGCATTTCAAAGAAGTTACTGATGAACAATGAAAGAAGTACTTGTCCCAAAATGTTCAGACCACTGAAAACAATAATCTGAAGAGTTAAGCTCTGTCGGATAAGCGAAGTCAGAGTACGCGAGAGTGGGAAGTAGGGGCACATCGCAATTAGATGCCGCCTTCCCGTACACTGGAGACGCGTCCTCCATGTGCGGCCTGCCCCCACCAACATGTCCAAAGAGTACCATAATGGCGCAGGCGCTTGGCACGGGCGGAAGCCATGCACCGCCATTTTGGGAGCAAACCAAGTCTTCTACGTGGACGCCTCCGGACCGGACCCTCAGGGATGGTACACGGCCGCGGTCGTCCACGAGGGCAGAGCAATAGGCGGCCTTACTTTCAAGGCCCAGTCAGTAATTCACGCAGAAGAGGTTGCCATCGCCCTGGCAGCCTCCGACTCTCCTACAAATGCATAATCACCGACCCGCGAGGGGCTTGTAGAAGCGTCGAGCAAGGGTGGGCTACGCCACTGGCTTATCGCATCTACCAAAATTGTAACCGAGACTCGTATCCCGCTCACCGATCTCTCGTCTGGGCTCCAGGTCACCAAGGCTTCCACGGAAACGAGGCAGCCGACGCCACCGCCCGCGCGCTCTCTCTCCGGGCATTTCCCATGGGACCCGACGGTGACCAGAACTCCGAATTCAATCCGCTTTACACTTTTAAAGAAATATGCGATTATTACAAATCCACGCACCAAACTCTTCCCACCCCGTGCAAGGGGCTGGTGAAGGCCAACGAGCGGGTACTCCTGCGCCTGGTCACTAACACGATGCTGTGTCCGGCAACTCTAAAGCATTTCGATCCTCAATTCGACTGGCGGTGCTCACACTGTGGAGAGGTGTCTAACACCTACCATATGGTGTGGGCCTGCAAGCAGAACCCATTCCTACCCTCTATCCCAAACCCCCACCCGAGAGGACTGGGAGGCTACCCTGTCCGGCTGCCGCGCCCTCGAGGCCCAAAGGGCCTTAACGCAGCGCGCCCGGTCTACGGCAACCGCCAATGGGGTGCCTCACTGGGCATCCCATTTAGTGGTTGTAAGGGTGTGACCTTTCAGGTCATGACCCCCAACACTCTCTCTATGATTACATAAATGATTTCACCCCCACCACCACCAGCTCCGAAGGGAAAAGTGGAAGTATGTAGCAGACTTCGGTGTGCAGCGGGTACCATGCAGGAATACACCGAAAGTTATGCACTCCAGTGCGCGCCAAACAAATCGGAATTACTAATATTCAGGAATAAAGGAGACTTTGACCCTGCTATAGGATTTGTGGGGTGAAGTGCAAATTAAAGAGGTACCAATTGCGAAAATCGTAGGTCTGTTAATAGTCAGCAAGCGTAACAACATGGAAGTGATTAGACGATTGCAGGCAACAAGTGACTAACTAGCGATAATTATTAATAGAACATAAAACCACAAGCATTCACTTATAGAATAAGACACCATAAAGTAAATACAGGCTTTCATTGTGAGCAGGATCTCTTACACAGCACCATATCTGGAAACGAAGAAAATTGAGAGCAAGTTGGACGTTCTAATACCCAAACTATATAAAAGAGCACTTAGTATCCCGGTCAACCCAGCATTAGAAAGACTACCACACATGGGCATTCACAATATTGTAGACGAAATTATTAAAGGCCATTCGACTTCGCACATGATACGGCGCCCCGCCGCGGTGGCTCAGTGGTTAGGGCGCTCGACTACTGATCCGGAGTTCCCGGGTTCGAACCCGACCGCGGCGGCTGCGTTTTTATGGAGGAAAAACGTTAAGGCGCCCGTGTGCTGTGCGATGTCAGTGCACATTAAAGATCCCCAGGTGGTCGAAATTATTCCCGAGCCCTCCACTACAGCACCTCTCTATTCGTTTCTTCTTTCACTCCCTTCTTTATCCCTTCCCTTACGGCGCGGTTCAGGTGTCCAACGATATATGAGACAGATACTGCGCCATTTCCTTTCCCCCAAAAAACCAATTATCATGATACGGCTATCAGGAAGTCAGAGAGGACGGGACGTAGTTTATAGACCAGGGCTCCCATGCATTCGGTCTGCGGAGGTCAGAGAGGACTTAGAAGACCAGCATAGAAGGAAGATCGTGGTGCAGCCCGTACCGAGAAATACGCATCCAGAAGTTCATAAGAATAAAGGCTGGGGCGACCGCCATCTTGAGAACATGGGGCGAGATAGAAGAGACAAATTATGTTAACGCGGCAGGACCGGTAACTGGAATATCAAGGATAGCATGCGCGGATGCGGAATGGAAATTAGTTAATGGGGCATCAATTCAATGCCCGGAAATCTCCCAGCCGGAGGAGGCGGAAATTGCTTTGGCGATGCTTTCCCGGAAGGTCTCGTGTGTAATTACGGACTCTCAGAATGAAAGTCGAAATATACCCGAGGAAGAAGTTACAGACTTTAAACCCATAGTCATATGGACTCCAGGACACCACGTAGGTTGGAAACGAAGGCGCTCACGCCGCTGCACACACACTATTACCCCGAGTCCCCCACCATTGGCAGGATCATAATTAATTAGAACTGTTACCAAACTACAGGGAATTACTCCGACATTTCAGATTAGCAAGGAAAGTATACGCCGAACCACATAAAAATCTAATCAAGGAGCAAGGTGCCATCCCAAGGAAATTGCAATTAGATACTTATATACATCCAGTCGTACGCGCTGCATTGCACCTTCTGTGGTGAAGTGGCGAACTTATACCATATGTTATGGGCACGCTAGAACAATCCAGATATTGCGGGAATCCATAACCCAACAACTGAGGACTTGGGACGCGGCGGTGTCCACCTCACATTCGGAAGACCAGCTTTCGCTGGTGATCCGGGCAGGAGCGGCGACAAGACACCGTGCTAACCCCGGCATCTGCCGGGGTTAGCAAAAATATTTTACTTCCCTTTTATTATTGTTCTAATGCAGCCACTTGCAACTACATCTTTAACGTGCCAATGGGCTCCTGGACTGCGGACGCATGCAACTGCGATTTCTTCTATGCGTTTTCTCATTTCTAGTGGAACGGCGAAATGCTAGAAGCTCGTCTAGTGTACTGTGCGATGTCGGTGCGCGTTAAAGAACCCCAGATGGTCGAAATTTCCGGAGCCCTTCACTACGGCGCCCTCATAACATGAGTCGCTTTGGGACGTTAATCCCCCATAAACTAAACTTCTACAGAAAAATTGGAAGTGAAAATTGGTTTTTGTGTCAAGGAGTGACGCAGTATCTGTCTCAAATATCGGCGGACGCCTAAAACGCGCCGCAAGAGAAGGGATAAAGGAAGGAGCGAAAGACGAAAGGAAAAAAAGGGGTACCGTAGTGGAGGGCTCCGGAATAATTTCGACCACCTGGGGAGCTTCAATGTACTAATCACGCGCACAACTTGGACACATTTGTTATTGTGTGAATAGTTGGTGTATATTACATCTCCCCCTATCCTCTCTTCCTGGCCCCCCACCTCTTTCATTTCATTTCTCCATTATTCCTGCTATCCTTTATTTTCCCTGCACCAGCTCAGGCGCTTCAGTATCAATGGCAGATGCCGGGGTTAGCAAAAAATCTTTTAATTCCTTTTTATTATTATTCTAATAAAGCCACTTGCGACTGCATCTTCAACGTGCACTGACATCGCACGGCACATGGGCGCCTTTGCAGTTTCGTCTCCATCGAAACGCGGCCGCCGCGGTCGGCGGGTTAAATTTCCCCAGGTGATCAAAATTATTCCGGAGCCCTCCACCATGACATCTCTTTCTCTCTTTCTTCACTTCCTCCTTTATCCATTACTTGCCACGCGGTTCGAGTGCCCACCGAGATACGTGAGACAGTTTTATCGCCATTTTATTTCATCCTTTATCCCTTCCCTTATGGCGCGGTTCGGGTGTCCGCCGAGATGTGACACAGATACTGCGCCACTTCTTTTTCTCAAAAACCAATTTTCAGTTGTAGTGAAAACTTACAATATAAGAAAAACTGTGCTCAGAAACTCTTTCCCGGTCGAAAATGGTTTTGTCCAGAATTGTTGGGTAGGGACTTGATCGTTTTACCTGTTATTTCTTGGTCAACGCAGCCAATCATACTAGGCCACCTGTCAAGGTGGTTTTCACCTCCATCCTAATCCCTTCTATCTCTCACGCCGCGGTTCAGGTTTCCTCCGCGAAGGGAGAGATTTACTGCGCCTTTCTTCCTAACCTGAAAGGCCTTTCTCCCGAACCTCGAACTTCTATTCCTACGTCTAACATGGAACCTCGAACAAATAAACGTTATCTCTTTCTGCGCCTGAAGTTGCTCTTATTACAGGATTACTAATAGGAAGAATTGCGCAGCTAGCAGAATATATTGCCACTTTAAAATACGTGGCATTAATGCCGCGGAAATAAAGGTAACATAAAGGTTTCACCTCAAGTCTCGTCCATGTGCGGACGCCTTTGAAGGAAGCATGCCAGCGGTTAAGAGCTGTTTTTCGGATTTCAACTGTCCACATCCAGTGCGCCGATTGTTGCTGTATTCAGGTTTCCCGTTTCAAATGCGTACTTGCGCTTTGAAAAAGTTAGTGATGGAAAAAAATGAATCTACTTATTGAAGAGTTAAGGTTCGGTGTTGGAGAGGCGAAGTCACAGTGCACGAGTGTGGGAAGTAGGGGCACATGGCCCCTATTAGGGTTACCAAGTCGGCTGGACAGAATACAGGGTGTCGAACGCGGGTTCTCCGGATCAGTAGCCGAGCGCTCTAACCACTGAGTGACCGCGGCGGGTTGAACCGTGACAAGGTACAGCACAAGCACACGCTTATGATGATTGGTCGTACAGCGTTCCGGGAGGTGTTATTTGATTTCTCATTGCATATAACTTACATGTGCTTTTCTAGTTGGAGGTTAGTTTGCGACGGCCGTTCGAAGCGACGACATAGGCCCTTGAGCCAAATTTGCGCGACTTTATGCGCCCGCTGACGGGATTAAAAGCGCTCAGCTCTTGATATGGTTTATTCCTTGCTTTTTCACCAGGAATCAGCAATATGACTGCCCAACTTAGCGCAAGGAATTTCTCCTGGGGCGCTTATTATCTTGCAGTTCAGAAAATCGCAACTTCGCTGCTTCTTCTTTAGCTCCGTAATTGTTTTTTTTTCCTTCACGCTTACAGCCTCCCGATACAGCTAATCCTTTTACTTGTACGTAGCTACAATTTCAAACCTATACGTCTCCGGGGATACCTGAAGAAGAAAGAAAAAATAAATCCACGCCTTTCCTATTAAAGACAGGATAAGGAACTGACTCCGGTACTTACTTTACTCGATCTGTTTTTGTTTTTATTTTTCTAATAGGCCGAGTTTGTCGCAGCTCCGAAATTCAGGAAAGAATTTATTTTTCCCGAGGAAAGTGGGGCACGCGAGAATCGCGGCACACTTTCACGGATGAATTTGCAGGCCAGCTTTGCACGCTTTAAGTTAGGCGGGCCTTGCTGCGGCTGAGCGCATGTTTTATTAAAACCTCGCTCGCGGAAGAGAAGCACAGAGAGCGACAGATGGGAAGGGAAAGGAAAGGGTTACGTGGCGATCCATTTACGCCTGGGGAGCAGAGGCGGTGGAGACGCGAGCAAAGGAGATGAACGCAAATCTCTTTTCTCCGGAGGTGCTCCTTGCTCGATTCATCTTGTTTTGTTTTTCTTTCAAAGTACTTTCCGACCGCGCCGAAGCCTGTTGCGTGCTTCGCTCGGACTTCAAGGCTCGGCAGCAAGCCCTCAGGAAAGACGGCGCAATGCTTTTAGAAGGAAACTAGCAACATGCGGGATGCAATGTGAAAGTGGGGGAGGGGGGTATGAAGGAAGTAAGAGAAGAAGATATAAGGAAAGTAAGGAAATATGCAAAGAGGGAATGAAGAAAACAAGGAAGACAGGAAATGAGGAGGGAGGAAAGCAGGAAATGAGGAGGGAGGGAGGGAGAGGGGAAGGGAGGAAAGAAGGTAGGAAAGAAGGGAGAGAGGGAGAGAAGGAAGGAAGGAAGGGACGAAGAGAAGGAAGCAAGGAAGGAAGGAAGGATGGAAGGGAGGGAGGGAGAGAAAGAAGGAAGGAGGGGAGAGAGGGGGAGGGAGAGAAGGAAGCAAGGAAGGAAGGGAGGGATGGAAGGAGGGAAGTGAGGGAGGGAGGGAAGGAAGGAAGGAAAGGAGGAGGGAGGGAACGAAGAGAGAGAGGGAGGGAAGCAAGGAAGGAAGGAAGGAAGGAAGGAAGGAAGGAAGGAAGGAAGGAAGGAAGGAAGGAAGGAAGGAAGGAAGGAAGGAAGGAAGGAGCCACATATAACACGAGACAATAGTCTAGTATAGGACAAATTGCCGGGCTAGTTGGTAATGATCCATTCGTTGACAGCGCGTTAAAGCACAGGGACAGAAGAAACACAGAGGACGACGTGCTTTAACGCGCTGTCAACAAGAAATAGTCTAGTAAGGTCAGAGCAATGGAATTCATGCCTCTATTTACGGCCGCCGTCTGAAACGCTCAAAAGGCATACGCTGGATCGGAGCATGAATAACTTCTTGGAAAACTGGGCAGCCTGAAAAACTTTTGAATAGTGTCCAGGTTCATACTGTGCAGGAACTGACTGTGCTGTGCAGCTGTTGGTTTACATTTGGCGCTCTAGAAGCTTTCTGTAGCGAGAGGGACTGTTGTTCTCACTGTCAAGGGTGCTCAGGAATCGTAGAGCCTTGGTGCTTTTTTTTTCAAGAGCATTTGTATGTAACCCACCCCTAACGTGATAGCTGATTTGTGAGGCCCTTGAGGTAATAACATTCTAGTCGAAGTCAAGAAGAATAAATGAGTTAGAGCAGGGCACGTAATGCGATGGTAAGATAACCAATGGTCGTTGAACGTAATGGAGAAGGTAAGATATGGCAAGCGTTACAGGGAGCGGCAGAAAGTTAGGCGGGCCGATGAGATTAAGAAGTTTTCAGAGTTGGGGTAAACGCAGCTGCTACAGGGCAGGGCAACTGGAGAGATATGAAACAGGCCTTTGCCCTGCAGTGGGTGCAGTCTAAGATGCATAGATATTGCTAAAACTGCAATTGAGAGCAATAAGGTTAATTAGAAAAACACTAATATATTGATGGAACGAAACGTAGGCTACCTTAAGTTAATATGAACCAAAATTACCTGTCTGTATGACGCTAGGGCATAGTCATGAAATGCAGTATATTTACTCCTGGCTACACTCCAGGCGTCTACCATGTTATCCATGACGAGAGAACACTGTTGGGCGCTACCGTTTGCTCAGACTTCATTTTATTTGCCAATTTAATAATAAATTCCTACCTAAACTGCGAGTTCTTGCCTCTTTATTGTCACCGTGTGGTGAGGGCTACCAGAATATGTCAATATTAATGCGACATCATTAAAAGCTAAGCAGGGAAAAAAAATGCGTCGTTGGTCACATAATTCCCAGGGCCGGAAGTGACGTGACCAGACCGGAAGTGACAACTAAACGCTTCGGTTTATCTTCATTGCGTCCGTGTTTCCACCTTTAGATAGCTTCGAGGATGCTTCTATTGATACCGCATTCCCGGCACATAACGTAATTAGGCGTCACTGTGAATTATTTTGATACTCAGTCTCCGAAAGCAGACTGCGCCTGTAAAAAATATTTGACCTCCATTGCATGATTTCCAATATAAATAACCAAGAACCTGCGAGGAAGCGCCACTTGTATGGCAGCGATCGGAGCCGAACATTCCACTACGCAGTAGTAGCCGTATTATAATAAGAGGAGCCTTTTGTCGGAATCATTACCAAAATAGCTCAAAGTTAGTCTAAGGTGACGAAAGCTAAGCCAAGTGAATAAAACGAATTCAGTTGAATCCGATATTATTGTCGAGAAATTCTGTCTTACTGATCTAAACTCGAGGTCAGTGCCGACCCGCCACATAGCAAAATGAGCTGTGTAATCTGATGCTGAGGTTCGAAGTTTAGGAAGCAATATTTACTAAGGCTTCAGAAATAAAGGGTTCGGCCTAGTACAAACATTACATAGAGCGTTTTGTTTGCTAAAAAATCACTTGAGCAGAGTGCACAAGGAAGCTCAATATACACTTATTAATAGCGCGTTCAGCCCCACGCGATAAAGTCTGAGACTTATTGAAAAGGGCCCATGAAAGAACGCCAGCAACATTCAACCTTCAAAGCTTTATCTTCGAAGAGAAGTATTTTCCGGTTTCAGACATAATTGCGTTAACCGCACGAACCGTCATCTTTTTTTTCAATCCAACTGAATGCAGCCTTTGCAGAGTACTGCCACCTCAATAAACTTCACAACGAAACGCACACAGACAGACGGGATACCACGGCGTCATGAATGTGCGTCTGTACGACGTCAAAGAATCCATCTTCGTGTCTCAGAGATAAAGTGGCACGCGTGGAGCTGCCCCCGTTCGGAGATCATACGTTTCAGTGCGCTTCCCGAAAGAAGCTCGTCACATACGTTGCTCTCAGAAACCCGATCTCAAAAGGTCGCGGGGGCACTCTTAATCATGTCAAACACGCGCCTCGTGCTTCGATCAGGAGCTGCGTTAGGTGTCGTACGCCACGACCTCAACCGCTAAACAAGTACTCCTAGACTTCTCGGCCTGGTGTATCACTGGGAAAATTCGTGTGGCGTTCACGTAACGCAAAACTCAGTTCAGCATCAGCTTTGAAGCGGTAGAGCAGTACAGTCGGAGGCAAAAATCAGTGGGCCGCGTGTTCCTCAAACGAGGCCGACAGCTCTGCTATTAGCCTGCGGCTGGCGACCAGACTTCTCAAGGTGAAAGTCAAACTTTGTTCTTTCATCTCCACAAGTGGGTTCTCCAGCCGACAGCTAATAATAGAGTTATCGGCTTCGTTTGAAGAACATCTGGCCCACAGTCTTTTGTCCCCGACTGTACGAATAGAAGAGGATAAAATTGGCTTAATGTATACGTAAGGGGGTCATCGTCACGTGTGAACGGTTTAACGGGCCACATATCATCGGTCGGTTGACAGTAGCGAATGGGTCACAAGACAGTTCGCTGGTGACGTCACTGATTACGGTCACGTGATGACGTGATTTCGGTCGAACTGTGCAATCTGCGTACAGCATGACTTTAACAGCCGATACAGAAAAAAAAGTTCCATGCCACTGTCACGGTTGACAGTCACTGAATGGATCACGAGGCAGTTCGCTGATGACGTCACTGATTACGGTCACGTGATGATGACGTCATTTCGTGGGAACGACGCAATCTGCGCACATGTTTTTAACTGCTGACATTGAAAAAAAAGCGCCGGGGCCATTTGGATCGCGAGGCAGTTCGCTGATGACGTCACTGATTATGGTCACGTGATGATGACGTCATTTCGTGGGAACGACGCAATCTGCGTACAACATGCTTTTAACAGCTGATATAGAAAAAAAGTACCGGGTCCATTTGGATCACGAGGCAGTTCGCTGACTACGGTCACGTGATGGTGACGTCATTTCGTGGGAACGACGCAATCTGCGCACAACATGCTTTTAACAGCTGATATTGAAAAAAGTGCCGGGTCCATTTGGATCACGAGGGAGTTCGCTGATTACGGTCACGTGATGGTGACGTCATTTCGTGGGAACGACGCAATCTGCGCACAACATGCTTTTAACAGCTGATATTGAAAAAAAGTACCGGGTCCATTTGGATCACGAGGCAGTTCGCTGATTACGGTCACGTGATGGTGACGTCATTTCGTGGGAACGACGCAATCTGCGCACAACATGCTTTTAACAGCTGACGAAAAAAAGCGCCGGGGCCATTTGGATCGCGAGGCAGTTCGCTGATGACGTCACTGATTATGGTCACGTGATGATGGCGTCATTTCGTGGGAACGACGCAATCTGCGTACAACATGCTTTTAACAGCTGATATAGAAAAGTGCCGCGGAATGGCCCCGGTCGACGGGGGGCGCTTCGGATGGCAGCAGCGCGGCCGGTCATCGGAGAGAAGAAATGGGGCAGAGAGGGAGAGGTTGTGCGCGCGCTCCCGACGCCCACGCTGGCACGCGCGCCTCCCTTGACAATCCACTGCTGCCGCAGGCCACAACGGCGGGCCACCCTTCGACATTTTGTGCGCGCACCCGCGCAAGCTCCGGGCCCGCGCCGATCGAAGTCGGACTGCTGGGTGTCTGAGGCGCCCCATTGCCATCCCTCTACCACCGATGCACCTCTTCCTCCCTTCGTGTGCGCACCCAGCCGCTTCCCTCTCTTGTCCTCTCTCCCTCCGCTGCCCTCTTCCATCCTTATTCGTCGTCTCGCGCTCGCCGCATCTGGCCTCAGGTCTCTCCTCTATTCTCCCTCCCCGTTTCTTGAGTACGCCTTCTTCCATAGTTGAGTTTTCATCATCATCGTCATCATTCTTCCATAGTTACCCCTCAAAAAGTTTTCAACTTCCTAACCTCAGTACAGCCGCTGATGCTGGTGCTTGCTGTGACCCTTATAACGGGTTGCCACTGCCTCATGGCCTGCCGGAGCGGTTCATGTGTAGTCATTGCTGCCAGATTAGTCTTATAGATTAATTTTGGAGCCGTCGCTTCCCTTCTTACTCCACCCTACCCTATTTTACCTACAGCGCCACGCCTCCATTCCGTCTTTTTGCGCTTCTGTTTTTTTCTGTGGCGGCCGGCTTCTTCATGACCCTTTTCCCCTCTTCCCCATTACAGGTCCCTCGAATACAAATTCTGCAGCTCGCAAACATCGTTAAAGATCCCCAGGTGGTCGAAAATATTCCGGAGCCCTCCACTACGGCACCTATTCTTCCTTTCTTCTTTCTCTCCCTCCTATATCCCTTCCTTTACGGCGCGGTTCAGGTGTCCAAAGATATATGAGACAGATACTGCGCCATTTCTTTTCCCCAAAAACCAATTATTATTATTATTATCGCAAACATCGGCGTCGTACATTTCGGGACCCGAGACGAAAGACTAACACAAAGAAGCGCGGAACACTGTTCTCTCTCGCTCCGTCCTTGTCTCATTTTCCTTTCGCTGTTTTTTGGCTTATTCCCTGCGTTTCTATAACTGTCACTTCCTACCAAGGCACGAGCAAGCGCTGTTTGTTCTTTTTCTGTTCTATTCCCTACATGAGTAATCCGTTCGTGCCCAGCCTTCAAATCCTCCTTTCGGGACATTCCGCAACAACCAACGCACCGATCCACCTTCTACCTTGTATCCTTTCTTCCTCTCTCCCAACTATTCGCATCCTACCTCATCGAAAGAGACGGCTTCCTAGTGCTGGCTAGACCCTCATCTTCACGCCAACCTATTTTGGCGCCGCTTCATCCCGCCCTTTCCTCGAACTGCGGTTGAGTGTTTCTAATGGGGCGCCTGCGGCCGCATCCCGCGGGATCATCGCGGAGCGCCAACAGGTGGCGCTGAGCGCGCGCGCCGAGGCCGCTTCGTGCTTCCCTCTTTCTCCAGCCTCTCCTTCCCTTCCCTCCCATTTCAGTCGAGACGCAACGGACGGCCCGTGCCACCTTGCCTCTATTCCTCGTTGTCCTTCGCAAGCGTGGTATATCCCTGCGCCGCTTCTCGTCGCTGGTCGGCTAGACCGTAGTGCAACAACTGCCAGGTTCGAGCTGGATGGCAGTGGGAGAGGAGGAAAGGTCACAAAGAGGGAGGTCGACGATGGCGCCCGCTAGCTAGCTCTGCTGCCGGATGGTGCTATTTTCGAAAGCCGCCCCCTCCCAAGCCGGCGACGCAACAGGCGGCCGAAGAAGAGCCAGCCTAGCTGCAGCTAGCACTCGCGTGAGTGAGCGTATTGTGGCGGCCGACGGCGCTTCCTGGTGTATAATGTTAGCCACACACGCGTCTACAAACTCGAAAAGCCTTCTCCGTTTTCTTTTTGTTTCTAATCAAACGGCTTCGGTACGCTCAGACAAACGAGCCCCTCATTTAATAGCGACGCCCGTAGAATGAATTTTCTCTGGGAAATAATATGCCGCCGTTATAGTGCGTTGCAGCTAAGGACACCTGCGCGTATCAAATGGTCAACAGACAGATTTATCTTAGCGGGTACTTATGCAGACGTATGCCGGTGTAGCTGGGTGCCTGCTGCGCATGCGCAATGGCAGGTGCGAGAGAGACAGAGTCACTCTTCACGTAGCCACTCCACATGCGGCACTACTGCCACTGTCATGATGAGTATAGCACTACAATGCAAAGCGGTACCACCGTGCGGAGTGGCACTGGCATTTCCTTGCAGAGTGGCACTACCAGAAGGGGCACTTGTTTGATGCGGTTTAAGTCTCCGCTAGAAAGTCTCCGCTATGCTGGAACCCTCCATTGGTAATGTTATCTATGCGGACCAGAAAGTGCGCGCTCTCTAGGATGCGCCCAGAATTGTCATTTTATCCCGCCGCGGTGGCTCAGTGGTTAGGGCGCTCGACTACTGATCCGGAGTTCCCGGGTTCGAACCCGACCGCGGCGGCTGCGTTTCTATGGAGGAAAAAACACCAAGGTGCCCGTGTGCTGTGCGATGTCAGTGCACGTTGAAGATCCCCAGGTGGTCGAAATTATTCCGGAGCCCTCCACTACGACACCTTTCTTTCACTCCCTCCTTTATCCCTACCGTTACGGCGCGGTTCAGGTGTCCAACGATATATGAGACAGATACTGCGCCATTTCCTTTCCCCCCACCCCAAAAAAAAAACAATTATTAGTAGTATTGGTCGGCGTCGAAAGTATTTAGGTAGCATAAAGACGGAAAACTAGGTTATACGAAAAGAGTTGAGGATAGGGCGGACTGCTAGTGGCGAGGTGCAGCCAGCGATGTCCCCTTTTATGGGGCATATAGTGACAAATTCCTCTCTTTCGCAAGTTGTTTGGATGAAACATTTTCTTTCGTCTAACACGAAGTTGACTACCTGGCCATTTGCCCAGCACCTACACAGTAGTTTGCCAAGTACATTCATGTTCTATCTGACTGTTTTTTTTTTTTTTTGACCCAGTCAGCTGAATTCAGGGTGTAATATCACGGCCGGATACAAAGCGGCGACCTACCGGGGCGCGTCCTTCTCTTACATAACGTGTGTCGTGCTTGGAACTCGCTATGCCCGGCACTGCTAACGTCGTTTTCCCCCTATCGAGATAATAAGCGACGAGTGGTTTTTCGCAAGGACGACTTCGCCGCTCACCTGGGTGTCAGGTTGCACGGAGCCGAATACGAGCTCCTATACTGTTCGGGAGATTGGGTTGCCAAGGTATACTGTTTCGGGCGTAAATAAAGATTTCGCTCCTATAGCCAGATCGCAGCCAATTTCCATTCTTTTGCTTGTTTATTTTGTAGCTTACGTCTCTGGCGACGTCTAGCGCTTTCGTAAGCAGAAACGACCGCAGCGACAAAATTAGACAACGTGCGATTGGAGAATCGCATAGCTACCACACCTCGCAACACCTCTTATGAAACCTTGTGGGAATACAGGGGGGAAAGACATAAAGCAGGCAGTAACGGAGACTCGGGTCATCTGACAAGTTGGGAAAGACAAGTTTCGGTATTATTTCCCTGAAAGAGAAAACGTTTCGATGAACAGCGCAATAAGGCCTGCGCAACTCGAAAACGGAAGGTAAATAATTAGGCCGGTCCAGTTTCCCCAATCTTTTGGGAGGCGATGCGATCTTCGCACGTCAGAAACGAGTTGTTGTACATGCGTTTGCGTCGGATTGTGCAAGACCTGGTTCTAACTCTGTACCCACGTCGAGTTCACACACACGAACCTGTAAAGACGCAGCGTTTAACTTCATAGTCTAACTGCCTTTCTACAGGCAGCAGGTATCGGGCATAATTCGTAAAATAGAATTAGATTGCACCTTTATAGGGATGCTGAGAATGACGTTAGTACAAAATGAGCAAGCACAATGACTCACTCCTTCCGCACGCCGAAGCCATCTGTTAAATGCCGTATACGGGGATTCATGTACGAAAAGGAATCCCCGTTCGCCAAATGCGCAAACAGGGTTATAAACACTGACGTTTCGGCCCAGTGATGTTGCATGCCGTAAACTAGAAATCACCTTATTAAGCGCAGAAAGAAACAACAATATTTCTCTCCAAGTTTTCGTGCAGCGTTTTAGAACACGACAGGGAAAATTTCCTCAAAAGTGATGACGATTCCCTTTTCGCCAAATTTCGCCCCTCAAATTGTATGAAAAAAAAATGAAAATTTCCTGAACGTCAGGTTCCTCTTTCGGCTCTTTCTTCCATGCCTTATTTTCAACGAAAATTTATTTAGCTCAGAATCATTTAATTAAACTCGGAACCGCAAGACAATAATTTACGTTAGGAAAAGCAGAAAACGACACTAAGAAATTTACGCAGCGTTAAGAGGATTTTTCGAAAAAGGTACACGCATCTTTATCCAGAGATTGTAAGCTTTCACTGAAATTGAGCCAATTAAACACGCGAGACCCTTTCGTCAGACGCGAGATTTTCAGGAGCCATGTTGCAAGCCTGTGTACACGTATACATTGTCAGCAAATATCGAGCCGAAATGCATGCTTGCGCTGGAGTGATATACGACCGGCAGAAGTCCATAAAGGCGGCCAAACTCACACAGCTGCCGTTACCACGCACAAGCTGCTCGATACGCCACCCAATCACGGAACAGCCAACAATGCGCCAGTCAAGATGGCAGCCATTACAAACCGTTCTCAGTTGTTAACACATTTATGGACTTCGCTGTTCATGATTACCTGATGCCATCTGTGTACACATCATAAAGCTACATAGTACAGCGCTCAGTGTAATGTACTCAGAGTGAGGTCGTAGCCGTGCAAGTGGAAGAGGTACTCTTTAATAAGATGATAGCCCGGTCATTTACCTGGCGGACTATTCCAGTTAAGTTAAGATGAAGCAAATCACATGCAAACAAAAATCTCGCGCACGTACATACACACAAAGAATATTACAAGATGCGTACAAAAGCTGCGTCTTTCAAAAAAAAAATTAAGAGCTTTCCATCCACGGAACGTCGAAGCTTCCTCGCACCAGAGTCGAAGTGCATTCACCAGGCTGGGGGGTAGAGTCCTGACGTGCAGGCTTAGACGCTATAGCCTCGCCGCCTAAGGTTATAGCCTCATCACAATAGTAAAGCGTAGTAAGCGGAAAGACCTACACTGGCACGTGCCTGAACGATCACGTGGACAATGGAGACCCCAGAGTCGATGAAATGGACGCAGCGTGTATGGAAGTTCAGCACGATCCGTGTACGTATGTAGGCAGAGAAAAAAAAAAAAGGAACCTCGGGTAATCCGGTGCTGCCGGAGCAAGCCTGCAGGTTCTCAACGTGTATGGTAGTATATAGCGTACGTGATCTGTCTACCATGAGGCCTCCGGCGGGCCCAGCGCAAAGGACGAATCCCGCGGACCGCTGCCAACACTGTACAGATCACGGCGCGCTTATTATTATGCATCCAGTCGCGGTATTTCGCTCGCGGCGTGCTCGGCAGCCGATTCTGAGCACTCCTTTTCGCTTTACGGGAATATATATATATATATATATATATATATATATATATATATATATATATATATATATATATATATATATATATATATATATATATATATATATATATATATATATATATATATATATATATATATATATATATATATATATATATATATATATATATATATATATATCCCTTTCTACGCACCTCTGCTCTGCCCACGCAAAACTCACCCAGGCAGCTCACGTCATCTGACTCCATGCGCCGGAGCTCGCCTCCGTTCTTTGTGACTGCGTGTAGATGTTCTGCCACCGAAGCATTTACAATTCGGGGCAGACACGAAAAAAAAGGCATACCCGAAGAAAACACTTTAGATCCTTTGCTTACGACACATTTTACGCCTTCTCCGTTCTATTTTATGTCGTGATGGGATTCGTGAAGGTAGTCGATTATTTCAACATTCGCATATTTTCACCGCTTGCGCGTCAAGCAATCGACAGCCTTGAAAAGGAAAAGAAGGGTTCTGCGTTGTACGCGAAACGCTACGTGCCGTCATTTCAAGAGACTCTGCATTCCAAAACCGCCATTCCTCTCGCTATGAAAGGACTGAATTTTCTCGAGAATTATTTTTAAATTTTTTTATACTTTCGGCGTGTTTCGCGAAAATTTGCGCTGTCACCCAGATCGAATTTGGATATCCAAGCTGAACGCATCCGCTAAGAGACGTATGCGAGAATTGAACGAATGACTGAATGAAGTTATTTTTTTTAACCTCATAAAATCTACAGTTTTGTGGTAGATGGTGGCTTTTTGAAATTAACCCGTCAAATCATAGAAAAGGGCCAGATTCACTGGTTATGTAAAGAAGCGCTTCGCTGACACTTTAATAAAGAATTCAACGATGATTTCTTGTATTGCGCTCTAATGAGCTCGCTAAGTTTAGTGTCCACAAATTATTTCAATATCTCAGAATGAATCAATATCGCGAGAACCTGAGCTCGAAAAAAAAAAGGAATTAATGCCACTTCATCTGCCGTTTTCTTGGGTTCCCTAAAGGACAGACGACATGGCTTTGCTTGCTGGTAATGCACTGCAAGGTGCATACAGGATAAAACATAAATGGGATATAAGGGCCCCCATATCTGCGCAAAGCATACAGGCTTACATAGTAGTGTTATTTGCAGGTACAGGCAATATGAAGAGGAACACTAAGATAGCATTCATGGGGCAAATTCATTTTTACTTCTGCATTAAACTTCAAACTGTATTAAATTGTCCATGCTTCTAAAGGAAAAGTATTATCACTTCGACTTTTATCTTTCTTGTCTGCTGCGGTCAAATGAGAAAACCTTAGTTTGCACTACTTACTAGGCGTGACAACTATCGTCGAAAAGGACAGGTCAACATTGATTGGTGTGCACAAACAGATTGCTCGTGCTCGCACGCGTTTTGTGACTACTTTCGTGCAGTCGTCGTCATGTAATATCAACAACAAATTAAACGCGAACAGGGCACTTGTAACGCAAACACAAGAATACAGAAATACTAGAAGTCAAATAAGAATTACAGGCGAGTTGCATTAGCACTTCCACGAAGAGGTCTTCGCGCCAGTGAAGTGAAAATCATGCGCTCTATATATAGTATTCAGTCTCCCTCATCTAGAATATCCTCGTTTCCTGTTCCCTTTTAAGTTGTCTTGTTCGCGTTTCATTTGTTGCTTATAGTACACCTAGACACCTCGCAGAAATGAATTCGCCATGCTATAGTACCCGCCGTGGTGGCTCAGTGGGTAGGGCGCTCGACTACTGATGCGGAGTTCCCGGGTTCGAACCCGACCGCGGCGGCTGCGTTTATATGGAGGCAAAACGCTAAGGCGCCCGTGTGCTGCGCGATGTCAGTGCACGTTAAAGATCCCCAGGTGGTCGAAATTATTCCGGAGCCCTCCACTACGGCACCTCATTCTTCCTTTCTTCTTTCACTCCCTCCCTTATCCCTTCCCTTACGGCGCGGTTCAGGTGTCCAACGATATATGAGACAGATACTGCGCCATTTCCTTTCCCCCAAAACCAATAATAATAATAATAATAATAATAATAATAATAATAATAATAATAATAATAATAATAATAATAATAATAATAATAATAATAATTGGTTTTGGGGGAAAGGAAATGGCGCAGTATCTGTCTCATATATCGGCGGACACCTGAACCACGCCGTAAGGGAAGGGATAAAGGAGGGAATGAAAGAAGAAAGGAAGAAGGAGGTGCCGTAGTGGAGGTCTCCGGAATAATTTCGACCACCTGGGGATCTTTAACGTGCACTGACATCGCACAGCACACGGGCGCCTTAGCGTTTTTCCTCCATAAAAACGCAGCCGCCGCGGTCGGGTTCGAACCCGGGAACTCCGGATCAGTAGCCGAGCGCCCTAACCACTGAGCCACCGCGGCAGCCGGCGATTCCAGTCCCCTCCGCATGCAGACTTAGACTAGGCCACACGCATGCACAGCGAGCTCTATGGGCACCGGCTTGTTACTATTCAGGAGGCGGGACCGGCATCGCTGGTGGCGTTCACACGCTTTATTCTCAACTCGTCGGAGCATTGTTTGTTCGTTCGTTTTGTTTGTTTGTTTGTTTGTTTGTTTGCTTGCTTGCTTGTTTTCTTGCTGGCTTGTTTGTTTGTTGGGTTTAATGGCACACAGGCAGCTGAGGCCAAGCACAAGGTACACGTCGGAGCATTGCACTTCGGCGTTTATAAGCATGCGGCACGCTAATGCATGTGCAAACATTCTGGTATCTCAACGCCCCTCCCTCTCCTTCTGGTCTCAGGTGAACGCGTGCCGATCGTGCTGGTGGGGAACAAGTCGGACCTGATCGCCAAGCGCCAGGTGTCCCAGGACATGGCCATGAAGCTGGCCCAGGAGAGCATGCACAACTGCCAGTACCTCGAGACCAGCGCCAAGTACAACGTCAACGTGAGCGAGCTCTTCGTCGAGCTTCTCCAGCAGGCGTTCACAATGGAGCGGCAGCCGGCGCCGGCCGCAGACCGGCCGCCCGACCCGCCGCTGCTGCAGCCCCAGCAGAACAAGCCGCCCTCGCGCAAGCTCTCGCACCGGCTCAGCTTCTTGGGGAACCTGCCCAGCTTGCGGCGCAAGTCGAGCGCCGCTTCGACGGCAGGCGGCGCGGGCGGCGGACCCGCAGCGCCATCGACGCCGCGAAGCCGCAAGTCGTCGAAAGCGGCGACGGTTCCGGGCCAGAAGTGCCACATCTTATGAGCGCGCTGCCTCCTTCACAAGGACACACACGCACTGTCAGCGTCAAATGAAACGCGACGAGCAAAAACGAGAAGATATTAGTTGAAGGAAGCCGAACGCCATAGTCGGATAAAACTCGAGAGCAACGCGGAAACTAACCTCGCAGGAGTCCCTCCAGCCAATGTCAATGACCAATAGTCATGACGTCGCGGTCAACTGCCTTGCACCTGCTAGCGTGCACCTGCTAGCATGCAGTTGATAGCGCGCCCATGGCAGGTGCACAGCGGCTGACTACGACGTCGACGCCATTGGCAGGAGGGTCTTCCTTGAGCATTTTGAACATGAATTATTCTATAAGGTAGTGTAAACGAAATAAAGAGTCATCTAGCGCAGTTTCTAATAGGGCAAAATGTGCGGCCCAAGCCCCGGGATAGATTTTGATGCTAAATATACGGAATGGTAACCGGTGGCAACGAAGGCATATTCCCACTCAGAACGTTGTGACTTGATGGAGTTAGCAATGGAAGGAGACTTTTCATCGCAGCACCGGAAGTTTTGGGGTTAACAGTTAGACAGGATCTAAACCTCAGTTGAAATCTTGGCAAGTGCAAGAATTTCGCACGTTTCGAATAGGGAGCCTGCTTCCGTTGCCAACCGTTAGTATTGCGCACTTTTAGTGGTGGGAATCCACCCTAGGGCTAGGGTAAAATACCCTGCACCTATTATAAGGAGGGCGCTAGAGGATTGTTTACTCCCTTTGAACTACCTTTAGGGTAATTCGTGTCTACAGTGAGGGCATCTGCCTCTGTGTTCTTCAGCTGTTGGTTTTCATTCCTAAAGCGCGAAGACAGTTCTCTGAGAGTGTTAATAGAACTCGCCTGTACTTCCCCTCCAGCAGCTATTCTTGTTTCCGTCTAAATGTTTGAATTTCACCTGACGCTGTTAGTACGCACGGACACACAGAAACGCGCGCCCCTTCCTCTCGTCTTGTCGTCCTCCTCAACCACACTGCGTACCCCACATTGTGCATACAGCGGTTTGTAAATATCTTTGTTTGTTAGTTCCCGCGCCGACGACATCCTAATACTCCCTAAGATGCGTGGGAAACGGCGATTCACTTGGGTAGATGCTTGAGCTTGGTCGGCGACGCCTATAACCGTGACGTGAACAACGCGGACAGACGACGAGCAAAAACAAGAACAAGCTCTGTGTTTTTCATCCTCGTCCATCGTCTCTCCCACGCTGATCACAGGCAGGGGCATATTGATTTACATTCTTTTTCTGGCTGCCCCACCATACTTTTTGTCTCTTCCACGCTTATCACGTCCATATGAAGAAGTGAATTGTGCGTGATACCACGGTCCGACCGCCACGCTGTATCATGCGTGGGTGCACCTCACGTTACTTAACTTTTAAAGGTTTTGTTTGCGATGTGATAGGCAAGCTAGGTCGGGCCGACTATGGAAGTCAGTTGTCTACACTCCGAGACTGCAGTGTGCTAGAGTCGGATACAACTCAAGAGCAAAGCGGCTTTTCCCCGTCAAATGACCCGCTTCCAGCCAATGGCGTCGGCCGATTCTCATGAGCCTGGTGGCGTAACAATGCACGAAGTGGCAGATGAAACGAGATAGTCCCTCCCTCCGTGTTCGGGGATAGTCTCCCTCCTCCATTTTCACGCCCTAGCTGGTTCATGAGAACCGGCCGGCGCCATTGGCTGGAAGGAGCTCCTTTGACGGGGAAAAGACGCTTCGTTCTTGAGTTGTATCCGACTACAGCGTAGATGCTAATGATTGAACGCAGCCAAAAAAGAAAACTACCATTGCCAGGAAACCCCGAAATATAACATTCACTGGAGCCAGCTGAGATGAACTCGAGCATTTACAGTTCAGCAAAAAAAATTAAAAAAAAACTCGATAAACCCCATCCGAGCGCACCAATAAAAGGATCAGATCAGCTCCCGACCTTTCCCTGCGCGTAGCTGTTTTCAACGTGTCCTGAACGATGACGTCAATGCAAGCGACCAGTTGTGTAACTGAGAGAAGAAATGCTGGGAAAATATCGCGTTGTCGTCCTCACAATCTGTAAAAGTCTGCCGATGTATAGCCCGGCGCGAGAGCTTTGTCTGCTGCTTCTGCTCTATTCTTTTCAGAATTATAGAATTACGGGAACCCAATTCCAATTTTGAGAGATTGCTGTTTTAATTTCTTTTATTTTATCGTCCATCAGCCCGATATAGCCGAGCTGGAACGATATTCATCTCACCTTTCATTTAATGCTTGCTTTTCCTGAGAGGATAATTGCACGGTGAGGGCGAAAGCTGATAGCAGAGATACTATTGCTTTTCGGAGCAAGGCATTCAACATCAACTAGGAGCGTAATTATAGTTGGTGTCCGTGTACATGTCAGGACTCGGACAGCTCATTCGGTACTGACCACTTGGTGTTAATCGTCCAGCTATTTGTCCTGGTAAGACCACACGTAGACGGGGTGGGGGGGGTAATGCTTTTGCGCTTGGGATGTGTAGCGCACTCGAGATGAACAATATATTTTGCCCTGTGCCAATCTTTTGGTCTTCGTTTGCAATCTGACAGGTGCACTTTGGCGGTTATATGGGATTACTGGTGGGTGAACACAAACCGTGCTAGCAACAATGAAACACACATATCGATCAAACTCGCCGAAGCCGAACCGAGGGTGGGGGGCTTGCCAAGAAACATTTGCGCCTCATAACGTCGTATAATTACAATGTCAGCCCGAAAATGTTGCATATTGCGCCGTAAAAAAAAAAAAGAAACAAACTTGCAGCTGCCGATAGTTGCTATGTGATAAAAATGTAGCACGAAATTAGTAACCTTCTGCCATGTACTCAATTCGTGTCTTCGTCACTGGCAGCTTCGAGAGGCACGAGTGTATTTTGCTGCTGTTTATATACTGCGAGTGCAGTAATCTCATAAAGCTTTCGGACCACTTCGCCTGTGTTCGAGGTGGCCCGAGAACTTGTAAGGACCACTGTATGCAAGGCTGACACAACGCGTTACCTGCTTTTGCCCGCCAGCCCTACCTTAGATAATGCAGTAAAGTATGTCTTAAGCTCGCACGGCGCAAGAAACGAGAGACCGCCAAAATTCCAGAGGAGACACTCGTAGAAGACTTCAGACCAAACTGTATAACGTTCTTAGACGCCCAATAAGCTGTGGGGAACATGACTCCGTTAGGAACTTGTATAGGGCGTTAACAATGTCTTTGCTTACTATATATGCGCTTAAGAGTGAAGCTGAAAGACATGGTTGTAATGTCTGCATCTCTCCTTTCTTTCTTCTCTCTTCGCTCGCGTGACAACAAGAAAATTAGGACACAAACACACATGCTCACGGCTCCAGGGCAGCGGATTTCTACAATAACGTCGGAAACGCTAGAAGTTCACTATCTCACCAAGCCTACTAGGTGTTGCCCGAAAATCGGGCCGTTTTACAAAATCTTGCACCATGTACATCCTTCGTAAATATACGAAAGCCAAACAAAAAAAAAAAGCTGTGAGTGAGCTTGTTCCTTGCGCTCCTTTTCGCCGCGTTCTCACGATGATAAATTCGGTACCGAAAAAACAAGTGTCGTTAACGCTAAGCTAGGTTCGTATTCTCGTATATTCGCTGTGGCTGTAGTAAGTAGTGATGATTTCTTGAAAATCACCTTCAGACTGAATGAACAAAAGAAGAAAATGGCCTGCAGAAACAAGGAAAACGCAGGGAATTGCTGCTCTTATCACGGTATATGAGGACATGACCACATAACTTCATGGTTATAGATTCATCGGGGAGGCCTAGCTGTCATAATTTACAAGGTTGATTTCGTTGTAGTACGTGGGAACTGTGCATGGAGTATCGGCACGGCCGCTATGTATGCTGCTAAGCTATGCTGGAGAAACCAATAGTAAAGTGGGAATCTTGACTTTTCAATGCTCCGAATTATTCAGGAAGAGATTCATCCTTTCTTTTAATAGATACGGAGCGCTGGAAGGAATATACGCAGAAACCTCACTGTCTCAATCTTCAAGAAACTTCCGAAGCAGCTTTCAACTACGAGAAATATAAGCGCAGCTTTCTGTAAGAACTACAGATTGAACACTTCGCACAGATGCAGACATCTAGCCTCGCGTCGGCTGCATTCCGGCATCTTAGATGTCCCAGATTCACATTCCACGGAGTGGTAACGTGGATGGCTGCTTTCGCAGCGTGCGGAACGTCTGGCTCGCGTGTCAGGACTTTCACTGATGGTGCAGTTTTCTTTTTTACCTATCAATATTTTTCTTCTCTGAACGTAGCTTGCTACGGCCATATTTTTTTTTTATTGTTTAGAGGGCGCCACAGGAGCGGCACACTACGGAACGAATACTATTTAGGTAACTAAGGATCTTAACGGCTTGTTGATCCCCGTCTGAGAACGGTATTTAGCGTCAGTTTCTTGAGGCTTTTCGCCCACTGAAGCTCATCCAAGTTACTGTAAACACGTCTGTTCCGGAAAACTTGACTGCACCGCGAGCCATTGGTGTAACAGAAACTGAAACCGAAAGACACGCGTTCGTTGAGATGTGAAAGTGTGAAACACGTTATCACACACGCCGAGAAAGACGGCTATATTGTATGTTTTTGTCCCTCATCGTTGTAACGTGCTCCATTCCACAGTAAGCTGCTTACGTACTTACTAGAGCCAAGAAACGTACAAATTGCATTAAGAGACCATGTGACGCGCATGGGCCCGTTGTTTTAACGCCAGTCCCTATGTTCCCCTCACACCTCGTTGTGTTTACTTTGCCCCCAATACATAATAAACGAACCGCCCCTCTTGCTCTTACGAGTACAGCGCAGCTCAATGTCGTCCTAGGCCATTAGACGAGAAAAATATATGTATATTTTCTTTCATTCTCGCGTAGTTAAGGTATATAGCTGGTTACGTATAACGTGCCAAGTAATAGATGAAAGGCGCATATGTGCTAGGCGTTACTTTTATTTTGCCTAACTGCTTTCAAATAGACCCGTCACATTTTTCCTTGATATCTGGCATATCACCTAAATGTTCACATTTACCAAGCACGATATGGGATAGCAAGGTTTACAAAATGCTCTTCTTACTGGCTGTACATCAATTTCCGTCATCATGCAAAGCGAGGTATTGGTTTCCACAGCAAGCCGTTAAGTGAAGTAGCCGTCGGCCAGCATAGTGCGAGGTTAACGACTTTTCGAAGCCTGCCACAAACTAACTTAATTACTTAGTTTGGATCTAAGAATACAAGTGACATCTGCAAGTATAGTAATAACCAAACTGCCGTTTAATGTTTTCCACTGTCCACGCATAAAGCAGGGAAGCAGCACGCTAGAAGCAGATAATAAAAAGCGAGAATTTTACTTCACGTTGAGCTGGAGAAATCGGTAAATTCTCTTCCGCTCAACAAGGCCGCCTTAACTGTAACCTAAAGGACTTTCCACGGTTCAGCAGCGACACTAACAAACTTAGCTGACATGCGGACTTGTCAGTGTAGCCTGTTCGCCAACCGACAACTATAGCTCGTGTATGCACGATCGATGCATTTCAATGGCGCCAGAAGTAAGCGCTATGTCAAGATGTTTTTCGGTTCGCTAGAACTCGCTATTAAAGAGATTTCGTATCGGACTTCGCTACATTTCAGCGAAATAACGGGACCGAGAGTGCGCGTGCGCAGGAATTTACGTGCCCCGCCCCACAGTCCCGCCCAGGGTGTTCGTACGCTATCATGCAGTCCTATGAAGCAAGCGAGTGCTACGATTTGTTTTACTCTTTGCCTCTTCTAAACATGGAGAGAAACGGTCAAAATGACACGGGAAGGCTAGTTTTTCTGAATACAGTAATTGGCGTATCAGCTTTCAGCAAGAGCTCAATTACAGAAAAAAGTGCCGTCTCTATAAGGCTGATACGATTTGCGGGTTTCCTGCAAAACAGAACTACACGAAGGAGGGAAAAAAAATTGACGGAAGCAATGTCTTGTGACGCCTCCCTCGCGCAGTGTTATTGGTTTCATAGGATAAGATGCACGGATCGATTTTTCTTTTTTTTTTCTGCAAGTAACAGCCCTTGGTTATTTTTGTTTCAATCAAACTTTTAGTGCTTTATCTCTCATGAAGCAATGCCAAACGACACAGAAATTAAAACGTTCCGACTGCGTTGAATTGGATAATTATCCCGCACCAGGATCTTCGTATCCCCATACGCGATTAGATACCCTAGGAAAAGAAAAATATAAGTTCCCATCGAGTATAATGTGCGATGCTGCTGAAACTGCAGCTGCAAGACAATGCGAGAAGACAAGGAAGATGTAATTAAGTCAGTATGGTTATTCCTGCGGTGATCCATGTTTTCACCTTCTTCACCAAAAGTAGCGGTTCCCGCAATTTTTTTAAATTTTTATTCTCAAGCGTACTAAAGGGAGTCACGGTGCGAAAACCCCATCGCTCAGAGGCTCATCAAAGCGCCATTTGCCTCAGCAAACGTCCACAAAAACCAACAATACAGAGAGTTTTAGCAAACCGCGAACGGCGTCAATTGGGGGCGCCCGCAACATCGGTCAGCCGCTGCAGCGTCCGCAGAAGTGACCACAAACATGGCGGACGCCGCGCTAGCCGCTATCTGACCTTGCGGACTGCAAGTGAAGGTTTTATATTCAGAAAACCATGTTTCGGGTCCGACACGTGCATTCAAAACAAAGGCATAAAAAAACGAGAGACATTTAAAATTACGAGGTGTTTAATTCCGCCTTAATACCTCGCGAAACACTGGCGCTGTGGATAAACTGCGTTCGCTGTCTGCTAAAATTCGCTGTTAACACGGGCAAGACAGATCGCTCTTAGGCACACATGTATAATTAGTATTGTATGTAATTATTCGCTGCATATATATATAGCGCGTATCACCGACACGTATACATACTATTGCACATTCCTCTCTTTCCCCACCGGACCCAGCGCGCACACATTGCTGCTCGCCGGCACTTCGCTCTCGACCAGTGGCTTGGGACCTCGAGGTATCGAAGCATGTGCATGACAAAGGTCACACATTTCTTTTTGGCCGTAAACCGTTAACATGCTAGCATTATAAAATCACGTGAAGCATGGGTTATCGTGCGACACATACGGCACGCTTCGCTCTGCCGGCCGCCACGCGAAATTTCTCTCACAGCGGAAGGCGCTTCAGAGAAATTCTAGCACACGTATTGCATTGCCGCGCGTCTTAGCGTCATGCTATATGACAAAGTCCAGCAATGCATAGTTCCTAGCATGGCAGGAAGTCAGACCGCCAATTCACAAACACGCTTTTAAGGAAAAACGGAACCTTGCAGCCGGCAGTAGACATTTAGCATAGCGCGTACTGCTTTCACGTATTGTGCGCTGGCAGTGCGCATGCGCAGACCGCTTTGACGGCGGCCAGCTGTGCGCATGCCTGTCGCGTCGGGACCAATCAGCGCGTGCGCACTGCCAGCGCACGATACGCGAAAGCAGTACGTGCTATGCTAAATGTCTATAATGACGATGTGCAACGGATGTTTCATGTGCCGCACCAAGTGTTCACGGCGGCTTGGCATATCCCAGTGGAACCATGAGCCGTTCTGTGACACTCACGGGACAATCCACTATGGATACATGTTGTGTACACCAGCACTTCGCGATATTCCGGCGTAGAAGATATGCGGAATCATCACGGTGTTGTTGGCGCACGAAACACCGGCGTGAGCACGATACAAAAAAAAAAACTGTGTAAATCAAATTTTACGCATATCTCCACATTTTCGAGTTTTGCTGAGAGGATCAAAACCATGCTCGTGCTACAGAGTTAGTTAGAAAGCTGTTATTTAGAAGTGCGATCTTGTATGTTTGCGAGGTGGCTCCAGCAAGTTTCGAGACCTGGCACGGCCTACAAACGACTTCACAAGCAAGCATGATGAGTGGAGCCCCAAATATCAACCCCTTCGTAAGGGCACAAGCAGGCATCTACGAAATATGGGTCTCTATTACCATTTGCCGCATCTTTCGTTTCCCCAATGTCCACATGTGCATCTGCATTCAGCAAGGCTGCGCCTATTTTCAGCATCATGTGTGTTGCAACAGCACCGAACACCCAAGGGATAGCATGAATGCATCCAATTCGGCGGCCTCCTGCGTCAACTTTTGCATTATATTCTTACCGAGAGTCAGTATGAAAAAGCACCTAGAACCAACGTTCGCGCAACTGCCAGACAGAATTGGTTATACGGATAAGGGCACAACAACCAGTGCTTTCTCAAGGCTCTCATGCCATAGTTGAGAAACGCGGTGTCCTTGTGCACCAGGAATATTGCTAAAGAAATGCGATCAGCGAACTACACACTTGTTACCTAGAGGGCGCAACAGCAGTGCCTCCGGCTTGGCGATAAAAGAGTCTGCTATTCATAATGGCCAGCACATGGCAAAAGCAGCCCAGTCAACCAGCTATTTAGTTGCACCCTTGGCTAATGAAGTGCAAGCCACTGGATTGTTTGCAATCTTTCCTTGCATGCAGTCCTTACCGCCGCAATGCTTGAATTGCACTCAGCACACTAGAATATGCGAGCTCATTTTTGCCGTCAACTTGAATCTTCAAATCTTTGCATAATCAACATGCTTGCGAGCCTCATTTTTGTGCGTGAATGCAGACTAGTTCTGTTGGTGAGACGTATTTCTAACTTCTTTTTGACCGGCAAAAAATTAAGGCATCAGCCATGCATATTTTAAAATCATTGGTGGTATTCGCTCAGCACAGCAGACTGTGTAATGTCGAATGCCATGTAAAACGTCTATTTCCAATGTAAAGGTGGTCAGAAGTAAATGCAACATGCATAGTTCTTACTTTGCAAAATCTACTAGGCATATTCAGCCTCTCTGAATGCATTTGCTACCACACTTGTGTGCCAGCATACTAGACCCTCAAATTTCCAATATCCCAGCACAGCTGCATCGCAGAACTGAGTACCATTTACTTTTTACACGGATGGCAGATCTCTGAAGTAAATGTGGTGGTTACTTGGCTGGTATATTTAAATAATTGTCACTGAGACCTGCTCATTTTTCATTTGATGATAAAAAATGGGGTGAGCATCATTACACCACCAGAAGACCTGGCCAAGTGAACGTAGTAGACTTGGTACTTTGCATGAATACTGTATGTTAACTGGTATGTGCCGATAATACATCCAATGAGGTTGCAGTCAGTGGTGATCTTTCTGAAGCAGTTGCAATGTTTTGTGAATGTGATGAGTCCTTGAAAAAAACTGGCTTAAGTTAGTGACATTTCCAATTTCAGAGAATGTGTGGTTATCCCAAAATTTATCCCAAAGTGGAATACGGAGCAAGTCAATTTGGAAATATATTGCAGCAGAAGCTCAAAACTGCTTGACAAGTTTTTCCACACAACTGAACACCCTAAGCTAAAATTGAGCACACTTACACTTTACAGAAATAAACCAGCACTGAAGGATTGGAGACGTCACAAATACTACAAAAAAATATTGATGTTGTGTTCAAAGCAAGAATGCATTTTAAGCACTCAAGCTGTTTGTATGTGTGTAATCCTTTATTGATATATGCATGTTTTTCCCAACCTAGGAATTCCTTGGAAAGGAAACAGTGACCAGTTGTGTATTTTTGTAATGTGCCTGAATGCAGCAAAAAAAAAAATGTTTTCAAGACATTGTGGTCTCCATTTCTTTTGCCCTTGCTGGTCCACAAAGGCAATCACCTGCAAGTCATACTGAGAATGCAATATGTTCTATATTTTTCATTTCAGACAGCAGTGAAACAGGTACATATTGTCCACATGGTAAAAAAAAAGAATAACGGAGGCTACAATTCAACAGCCTAGAGCAACATTCTCTCAGGGATCATATATTAGACTATGTAAAACACCTTAAACACACATGGTGTATGACAGCAAATGTGCACTTCCAACGAGTCTCATAAATAGTGGCTGTGCAGCTCCTTTAGTCTTCACTGCGAGTAAGCAGTTACGGTTAATGCTGACAACATACCAAACAAAGCTAAGTATATATAGCTCAACACCATATACACACATTGAACTCTTTTTCTCTGGACAGTCAAAAACTGTCACATATTGCACAACCCTTCCACACAACAATGTAACAATATATCTTCGCAGTAATACCATCTTAAAAACTCTGCCACTGGAATAAGCTGGCAGCGGCATTGCCAAAATATGCCCGACAGGCAGCTATACTTACAGCATCTACAAATAAACTTTGTTGTAGCATACACACATGGGAAGAGATGAGAAAGAGATGTGCAGCAACGTACTTCACTAGGGATATCAAGCAAAGAAGAACACATCACAACCAAAGGCAAATTTACAGCATAACCAGAAAGGCTGGCTGTCATGCATACAGAAGAATAAGATACTGTCAAGAATACGACAAGAGATTTGCTTTCTTTACTTATTCAGCAGCAGCAGCCATGTGTTTAGATCTGGTTCAGGCTACGCAAAGGAAAAACTGGACATCAGAAGCTGTAGAAAGTCAAAACAACACAGCCATAAAGGGTATCCCAGTGTAAAGTAAGTTGGATCATGTTTGATAGGAGATGTCTGAAAATCCCTCTATTCCATCATTACAGACCAAGAAATAAGAGTATCAGTGAAGAAATATTGCAGGCAATGCACAACAGATTTCTTTCACTTTGTACAGACAGGAACACTTCCAAGGCAAAGAAAAGATGGATGGGAAGTAAATCGTGCTGAAAAACAATCTATGAAACAACTCTCTGCATTGGCTGAAAAACTGGCCATCTACAAAGACGTCAAGAGAAAATTTAAACTGCATAATTACTGCACTCCCCACAAAATCATTGCCTTAACATAGTCATTAAACTCTTAACCCTGTAACAGGACTGGTGTATCAATGACTAGATTGGGCATGAACTCTTTGTTGCAACAAGTTTGAGGCAGCAAACAAAATGCTGCAGATGTTTCTTAATGCTTATTAGGTACTAGCCCAAACAAATGATGCCCTATGAACTGTTGCAATGCCTTAAAAGTTAACATTGCTCTTCTTTGCAAAGGCATAGCAGGGTTACCACATCTTATGAGAAATCCATTGCAGCCTCATTTCAATTTAGGAGCAGTGACTACTGTACAATCTTTCACACCTGAAAGCTGTAGTCTTGTCAGATGGCACAAACACCTTGCAAAGAAAAAGTCTTTTAATATGTGTGTCAGTGTGAATGCCTTTTTTTCCATATGTGCTCTTTCACAAGGAAAATGTATGTGCCTAAAACTCACCACCATCCCTCACTAAAGCCTTAATTCAGTAACTGCCTTCTCCAGCACTTCCTGAAAAATGAGAAACTAAAAATCTTTTCCATATAGGTTAATTGAGCATGAAGCAAAAGCCCTATAAACCACAAATGCCACCCAAATGTATTCTTTTGTATCCAGCACAAAAGTGCCTGGAATGAGTTGTTAATATTGTTGTACAGGGCAGGCTGTAAGAAATATATATCTTGGAAGTCGGTAGCACCGGCAAATGCATGCGAAGGAAGGCTTACAGCATTACTGTTAAAAGGCCAGTATGAATTGGCACTTGGTCTATGTTCTGAGCACTAGAATCAATCACATGACAGTAAGAGATCACCTTGAGATCATTATAACCCTTTTGAGCCCGGAAAGAAATACTGGACATGCCTTGTGCATGTGTGGGTGTGTGGTCTACATCAAACGCAAGAGTGCATTGGCAGAGACCAAAGGCACAAGATGACAAGACTGGCCAAAGTGTTTAAAAAGCATAGCTTTCATGCAAAGTTGCAAAGATCTAGATGAAAAATTTTTTTTGATGAAATGAGCCAAATAAGAGATCTCAAAAGACTTGCACCCCCCTCACTAGTTTCCTCTGCCCCGGCTTTTACATACATGATATTTGCAAGGATGCAGGATGGTAAACGAAACTCACAGGAGACAGCATTTACGGAGAATTCTGTGCATTTTCCAATTGCACTTTGGTCATTAAAGGGAGGCTGAGGACACAATGAGGAAACACTGGCTCTTATCAAAAGCAAACTGCAATGACATCAATACAACTTTTCTGTATGTACATTTCTAAGTCTAGGATGTCTCAAGGTTGTGGGACCGAATCTTTGGAAAAAAGCTTGTGTGCAGCAAGATGTCAGTGCACGTTAAAGAACCCCAGGTGTTCTAAATTAATCTGGAGCCCTCCACTACTGCATCCCTCATAGCAAATGTGCTACTTTATGATAAAATTCCCCAGTTTACAATCTGCACCACCATTCACTTTCAAACAAGGATCCCAGAATCTTGTCCGGTACTGACCTCACAGGTTAAAATTGAGTGGTGACAAAAAGAAAAAAAAGTTTCGCTTTTAAACACTATTTTCTCAGGAAAAAAGTTCGTCTACTGCTGCAGAAGATTAATACAGAGCCACAGACAGCCAAAAAGTCGAATTTTAGGACAAAAATAGGCTGGCGTCATCCTCAGTGTCCCTTTGAAGTGTTTCAGGAAGGTTTCTTAGCATCACATACAGACAAGGGTAAATTTATCCGGAGGTGGCTGGGAAGGTGACTACTATTCCAAGACATGCTTACCAATGAAAACCAGAGTGACCTCCTTTATTTCTGCTCTCTACGAAGAAGAGCCGAGCACAACCACCCTTCCTAGTTGTTCTGTGGCACCTTCCTACGAGTTGAAAACAAATCCATCCCTTCACACGCACTTTAAGTAAGCAGGGTGCGGATTGCTCAACATACAATAACCCTCCTCCATAAAAAAGACCTGCTGTTTAACAAGAAAAGCCACACAGTTCCATATCTTGTTCAACAGTCTGACCTGCGTAATCATTCAATGCCCCTCAATACTGTACTAAATAATATATGTCTACAAAACAATTTGCACTTTCCAACAGTACAGAGTACATTCACACTGGTGAAGAATAGAAAAAAACGATTTTGTTGACTGCTGTTAAGCATGGAAGCAGCTCCACAGACGCTAAAGAGAACATACCATTTAGGTAACGTACAAGCATTCCAAGACTCTTTTGTTCCGAGAGCTAACCTGCACTGTTCCACAAATAAAAATAAGGAGTGATGCAGAAAGCCCCACAGGTGACTGCTGGTAGTGTGAAAATTAAAGTAAACTGCTCTGAAAAAAAAAAAAAAAACTGAACTCTGCATAAAAAAGCACTGCACATATTAAAGAGCAAACAAAGAATATAGTAGGTAAGAAAGTCAACCCACTTAACTGTTACGCTATGCTTGTACTATGCTCTATACCACAGCAGCTGAGTTGTTCCCCAGTCTCAAGAAACTGCACAAATATTTCACAAAATGCCACCTGAAAAATGGCTAGAAATTAGTGCAGTGCAAGAAATCAGCGCTACCTACTAGTAATGGATGACGCTAAACTCATTCCTAGAGGAAAGACTTCCACAAAGGAAGCCACAGGTTTGAGACACATCCTCAGTGGTGTGATTGCCTTTGACCACATATGTGGAACTTCAGTAACTCAGTCCTGACGAAACCACAAACTTTCGTTTTCCTTGATCATGCTGAAGATCTCAGGTGCCAACACACAGGTAGTAAGGGCACTACGCTGCATAAGAATGCAATCACAAAGGAAGCCTTTGTTTCTTCTCTAAGTGAAGCTCCTCAAGGAGCTGGAACATTTTCCTTCCCACTCTGATGGTCTGGCAGCAGCTTTATTTAAATACCTTCAAGGTGTGAAAAAATCTGACCAGTTTTAGTTTACAAAAAATAGTGTCCTCATGTTGTGTCTCGAACCATCTTGTGAACTATGTACAAAGCATGCAGGAACTATCTAGGACAATGCTCAACTCCAAATGCAGTGCCCTTAGCTAGCTCTATTTCACTCAGCTAATGCTTTGAATGTACACAGGAGCAGACATGTCAAAAGGCAATCGGAGACAAACATTAAGACGGCTACAGACACAGCATCTGAAGCCCAAGTGAACAACTCTCAGTCAAGCAGCAAAGCACAGGCATCACTAGCTGCCCTTCACTTGTCAGTGCGAACTTCCACCAAGCTGCTGTGACAAACCTGGCTGCATAACTCCACTGCAAGGTCTCACCACCAATCAAACCAAAGTGCTGGCTTAAAGCAAAGATGACGACGAGCCTTGGACGGGCAAAAAAAACACAAGATTAGACCCAAGCGTGGTTTGCTCAGGAATGAGACGTCGTGGCGTCCCCGGATCCGCGCACGCAAAGCAGGGAGCGGCAGGCATGTGTGAATGCTTGCCACCGCTCGCTCGATGCCTTCCTGCGAGCTGCTCGCCGAAGCAGGAACTGCCGCTCCTTCTCGCGGCGCCGGATCTCGCGGACCAGGGTGTGGAACACATCGTCCACAAAGTGACGGAGTGCAGCCGAGGTCTCGTAGAAGGGGCAGTTCATCTGTCGTGCAAGTGCTTGCCCCTCCTCGGTGGTTACCTGGGTGTGTGAAGCAGTGACTGCTATACTAGCGTTACGGTACAAGGCCGGGACCAAGATTAAAGATTTCTTTACGGAGCTACCTGCAATTGAACAATTCGAGCCCTCCGCTATGCTCCAGTGTCTCGGTGAAGCCAGTTTCGAACAGGAATACTCAAGTGAACGACAAAGCCCATTCTGACTGGCCATTCATCGTATCATAAAACATATTGCGTGGTTAGTTGTTGGTGCATTGAAGTGCTGAATTACTTCTCTACAAACCGTCCATTGCAATGGTAGTGAAAAGTGACCAAAAGCTAATGTTACACATGTTTTCAACTTCCTGTGGCATCTCTTGTTTGATGCATTCCAACCGAAGTGTTGCAGATGTGCTGAGTAGGCCCTCGGTAGGCACCCAGGGGTTTAACAGGTTGTAACCCCCCATTGAAGCACCAGTCAAGTGAGCGGAAAGAAAAATTAAAATTCCATTCTGACATTCCTGCTGTTCACTGATGCCCGTGGGACAATCTTGCAGCACTGAGAACCTTGTAAGCAGTCAAGTGTGTGCTATGCAAATGTCCTGAAACCAATTTGGTTGCAGGTACAAAAAGCAAAAAGAACAAGAGGCACTCAAGGAAGTCCTTCTGCTCCACGACAACCCATAGCTACATATTTTGCTGTGGTATTGGTAGCAAGGACTGAAATCGCTGGGCAACATTGCTTTGTGGCCCTTCTGTGATTTCTGGGCACTCAAAACACTAACGATAGTATGCCACGGAGTGAGGTTCTTCGTAGATATAAAGCAAAAAAATGCAATGGCTGCAGAGTTAGAAAGATAACAAAACAATCTAACTCATGTGTTCCAGCTACTTGTATAAGCTGTAAAGAAAGTATCATGGAAGGATGTTACCCCCGAAGGAAAAAGAAGATGCTGTACTTACTTGAATCTAGGTTACCCGCAATTATAAGCAAACTCTTTGAAAGTTAAAGGTCAGAGAAAAAACAAAACTTTCCTTTAATGTAAGATAGCCGAAACAAAACAAAGTATCACTGAGATAAAATCATTGCTGGGCTGGGAACCGTTAAACATCAGAAGAAATTTGAGACTTAAATTTTTCCACCGCATCTTCTATAATCAAACAAGAATTGATAGCCATAACTACCTTTTGGAGCCAACTTACGTCTCGGCTCGGCACGACCACTCCAAGAAGGTGCGTGAATACAATTCTAACACAAACAGTTTCTCTAAATCATTCTTTCCACAAACTGTGAAAGACGAACTTGTTGCCGGAAGGATATGTTTCAGTGTTTGATAATCCTAATTTTTATTGTCGACTGTATTCCTGAGAATCTACTCCTGTCTTCCTGTTGTTGAAGCCTTCTGTTACCTTTAATAATGTCCACTTATTGTTTTGTTTTACTTTGATGTTAACTTCGCTTAATGTTCTTGTTGCTTTTTCTGTGAAAATGAACACGTTGTTTCCAAACTGTCTCCCCTGTGATAATGCCTTCTAGGCAACGCAGGTATTCTGTAAATAAATAAATAAACAACAGCTACAATGGAACATTGCCATGAACCTTACCCAGCTCACTAAACTACATTGCTGGCCTTGCTGTTAATCTCCTCCTCATAGAGTGCACAATCCTCGATTCTATCACACGCATTCGAAATACAGCACTTTCTACGAGAGTATGCGTCCAAGTCTTCCTGGATGTCATTCCAGACTGCTGTGAACCATTTCTCTGCAATGACTGCTCTGCTGCGAGCAGTGCACAACTTTCCATTAATGAAGTCATGACATGGTCTACCAACAAATCGTGATTTTACATTGCAGCTACTAGCCACGATATAACTATGTATGCTTAAAAAGAATTATGGCTCTAGGCGCATATATGAGCTAGAAATTGCAACAGGAAGTTATTGGCTCTAAGCCCCTCTCCCTGGCAGCGATGGCCATACTGAAGCAACCTGAATGACGTCATGACTCGACAGCACCGTTGTCTGCAGCAAAACTGAAGCACGCACGGTCAGTGCAGAGCAGAGCATGTGCCTACTTGAGTCCGGCCATGGCACACTGTGGTGAAGTTTCCGAGATCCGGCAGAAACTAGACAGAAATAAGAAAAGCACAGGCCTTTGTTCCCCTGTCGTGGAGTGTGGGCTTCTGGGACCTCGCATAGTATCTCCAACTTCCTCCTTCACCCCTCTACACCCTAGCCCAAACAACCTACTCTCCTACGCTCAGCCGTGTGCAAGCACGTGACAGCTTATGCAGTCATGAATCAAGAGCTCACCAGTGTTGCCAGACTGCCAAATGGTTGAGGAGTACTTTTAAAATCCAATTACAAGTTACTCACCATACCAAATGAGCTCATATTTTGCCCAGTTGTTCAGAGATGCGAATAACATGCAATGAGCAGCTTGAGTCAGAAAAATGGTGTCATGACCCTTTTAAAGTATAGTGACACTGCCTGCTTGGTGTGATTATATTGGTGCTTGGTCAGTAGAAATCATGCACATGTGCTGAACGTGCTCCCACTCCCCAATCTAAACATCATACGAAAAGTAAATGCGTTTAAAATGGCCGACAGTGTCCTGTGCTTCAGCCTGGTTTATGAATTATTCATACCGTATTTACACGACTGTAAGTTGACCCAAATGTAAGTAGACCTACCATAATCGCAAGTCCGGAAAAAAAAAGTGCACCGGTGGACGCGCTCCACAATGAGAATTTACAGTAAAATCGCGGTGATACGAACCCGATTGATACGAATTTCGCGATGATACGGATCCGTAAGATTCCCCGGACGGAGTGCACTGTGCACAACGTGTGGAATTCCGGATGTTCCGAACTCTCCCGCACCACATCAGATGATACAAACATGTGAGTCGTGATCGCACCCTCGAGCACTAAGCGCTGCCCGCACATCGCCGATGTCACGATTGTTAATCATGCGATGCGCACTTAAGTCTTGAATGGCAGTGTGCTGCCCTCACATCGCCGAAATCGCGATCGCTAATTGCGCAGTACACACAGCGAACGGCGGCGCGCGGCACCGACATTGCCAAAATTGCGATTGCTAGTCGTGCTGCATGCACCGCGAGCAGTGAGCAGCAGTGCACGGCGCTCACATCACCGGAATCGCAATCGCTAATCCCGCGGTATGCACCGCGAGCTGTGAGCGGCCCTCACATTGCCGAAATCGCGATCGCTGATTGCGCGGTACACACCGCGAGCAGCGAGCGGTGGTGCGCAGCGCTCCCATATCGACGAAATCGTGATCGCTAATTGCGCTGTACGCACTGCGAGCAGTGAGCAGCAATGTGCAGCCTTCACATCGCCGAAATCGTTATCGCTGATTGTGCGGTACGCACTGCGAGCAGCGAGCAGCCCTCACATCACCGATATCGCAATTGCTAATCGCGCGATATGCACCGCGAGTGCGCGGCCCTCACATCGCCGAAATCCATATCACTAACCGAGCGGAACGCACCATGAGTAGCGTGGCCATGAAAAAATCCCGTCAGCCGTAAACAGATCTGCGTGCATGCAATTTCAGTGCATCTGCATGTGAATTTTGTTCGTTTGAATGATACAAAATTTCGGATGATACGAATTTTATAGCGACCCCTTGAGATTCGTATCACCGAGATTCTACTGTATTGCATAGATGGACTATTCATCCTCACTTGCGTCGTCCTCAGTAGTGCTGCTGTCGTCGATGCTGCTGTGGTCCCATAGCACACTGTCCTCCAGCGACAGCCATTCGTCTTCACTTGTGTCATCCTCAGTAGTGCTGCCGTCGTCGATGCTGCTGTGGTCCCATAGCACATTTTCCTCCAGTGACAGCCATTCATCTTCACTTGTTTGGTTTAAGGTTTATGGGGGTTTAACGTCCAAAAGCGACTCAGGCTATGACCTAATTCACAAGGGTGGAAACTTGGGCGAGTCGGTAACGATGATCCATGGTATATGGGGAGCGCAAAAACGGCACAAGGGACAAAGAAAGACGGACAACACAGGCGCTAACTTCCGACTGAAAGAAACCTAGGCGACCGAGTCGTGCATGTCCGTTGTTCCTCGTTCACCTGGTTTTCTTTTTCTTTATCTTTCCGAGCGCATGCGCCTGGTTCCCCTCACGGTCCACGTTCGTTTTGGTCGCCTAGGTTTCTTTCAGTCGGAAGTTAGCGCCTGTGTTGTCCGTCTTTCTTAGTCCCTTGTGCCGTTTTTGCGCTCCCCATATACCATGGATCAGGCTATGAGGGACACCGTAGTGAAGGGCTCCAGAAATTTCGACCACCTGGGGTTCTTTTATGCGCACTGACATCGCACAGCACACGGGCCTCTAGAATTTTGCCTCCATCGAAATTCGACCGCCGTGGCCGGGATCGAACTAGCGTCACAATATCCTCCAGCGTCAGCCATTCGTCTTCACTTGTGCCACCTTCAGTAGTGCTGCTGTCGTCGATGCTGCTGTGGTCCCATAGCACACTGTCCTTCAGCAACAGCCATTTGTCTTCACTTGTGTCATCCTCAGTAGTGCTACTGTCGTGGATGCTGCTGTGGTCCCATAGCACATTGTCCTCCAGCGACAGCCATTCGTCTTCACTTGTGTCATCCTCAGTAGTGCTGCTGTTGTCGATGCTGCTGCGGTCCCACAGCACAATGTCCTCCAGCATCAGCCATTCGTCTTCACTTGTGTCATCTAGAGTAGTGCTGCTGTCGTCGATGCTGCTGTGGTCCCATAGCTCATTGTCCTCCAGTGACAGCCATTCGTCTTCACTCGTGTCATCCTCCTCAGTAGTGCTGCTGTCGTCAATGCTGCAGCGGTCCCACAGCACACTGTCCTCCAGCGAAAACCCGCACTTCGCATATGACCGCACCACGACATCGTGTGGAACAGCCACCCAAGCGGAAATCACCCACCCACACACAGCCGCCAGGGAGGCTCTTTTAACACGACTCGTTGGCACAAGTTCACACCCTTCTGACGCCAACCATTTGTTATCGTATTTACTCGAATGTAACACAACTATGAATGTAACGCGAGGGGTGACTTTACATGCTGCCCAGTGGGAAAAAATAAAACCACGAATGTAACGAGAGGATTAAGGATGCAAAACAAAGTACCTTTAATAGACATCGTGGCCAACATGTTCATTCATCTTCCCCGCTTTCAGAGTCGTCCTTTTCGCTATCGAAATCTTCCGGTAACTTCTGCCGTATCGATGTTCTTCGCCGCAGAGAGAATCCATTCCTCTTCATAAACGTTTGGGCCCACCCAAGAGATGCTCAGAACTTCCCATCTCCCGAGCAGCGTCTCTAACTTTCCAACGGATCAGCTCGACACTGACCCCCATGAAACGGTTGCGCTGCTCGATACTAAAGTCTGCCACTTTTTTCTCCAGCTCGACGTGATGGCCGTGACGAGGCCCACGATATCTTTTGCGGTCGGGCTCACATTTAAAAAAGCCCCTCCCGCTGCAGCCGCCATCCACGGATGTTTGACTTGTTCAGGTCAAGTCTTCGAGCTCCTGCAGAATTCCTGACCTCTTCTGCTAACAGGATCGCTTTTCTCTTAAAACGAGCGTCGCCACAAGAACACGATGCGACGACGCGTTCAGCGTGAGGCCACAACGAACACAAAAAAGGGACAGAGAACAACGCGCCAACGCTTTGACCTTGAATGGATGAGGATTTGGCTTCCGTGGTACCCATGTTGCCAGCATAAGATCGCAAAACTGCGGAAACCAAAACCAAGCCGATTGCTTTGAAATGGCTGCACCGCGGCACTGCTCTAGGCCAATCGAAGCGCGGTATTCGATTATAACACGAGGGTAGACTTTAAGGGGAAGAAATCTGGGAAAAAAAAAAACCCACGTTGCATTCGAGTAAATACGGTATATTCATGGCGGAGTGAATCCTTGAATGGCTTGTTTATGCCAACGTCTAGTGGCTGGGGCTGCCCCGTCAGACTACTAAGAATCACCAACATATCCGTATGTACTTTTCACAGCTCAGCTTTCACTTTCGCTCTAAGATGGCCTGAAAATCAGTCCAACAAGAGGAGGTTTGGAATGCTATCTTTGAGGTATGCCCCCGCCCTCAGAAGCTGCACCAGACGGTACCAATCGATACCACCACGGTACCACCACGTCGTCCGTCATAAAGCCTTGTTCACTCGTACAACCACTCCTTTTGGAAACACTTCTGAAACATTGTCTTTCTTTTGAATATGATGTATGGGCGGAGGAGCTTTGTGCCCATCTATCAAGCATAAAAGCATGACAGTGAACCAAAGTTTCTCATTTCCTGTTGCGAGAAGCTTCACTTTAAGAACTCCCCTCATGCTCACTGTCATGTTGCTCCTCATATTGAAGTAGACAGGAGTCAAATCGGCACTGCCAATTTGGCCAAGCAAGCATTGCCACGAGTCGCGTAGTTTGCCTGTGGAATCCGAGAACTTTCTCCTTGTAAGCAGCAGGCAGCTTCTGGCACACACTAGTGTGCGACAAAGAGAGAAGACAGCCCTCTTCATAAATTTCGAAGCCTAAGCCCTGCTGGCTTTGAGGTCTGTTCGGAGTATCTCCTAGCTTCCGCAATCAAGACTCAGGCTTGCTGAGTGGTCATTTCACATCTCTATGGCAGGGACCGATCACGTATTTCGGTGATACACACTGCAAGCTTGGCCTCCAGCTCCTGAAAGCATTCAGACTTCAGCCCACGGAAACCTCTTCGCTTGGCATCACAGTCGAAAATTTTACCTCACTGCTTCTGCCACTCCCGCAGCGCCAGTTCAGAAAACGTCGAACCTGCGGCCCACCGTGGAGTTTTGTTTCTTCAGTGCAAATGATGGCTGCCCTCTTGAACGCTGCATTCAATGAGGGCAGAGTGCCTTTCTAACCTGAAGAGCTCATGGTGAAAATGCACCCATTACAAGCAGCACTAAAGAAAAATAGATCAGTGTTAAGGTGACGGCTCTTCCACCATTAACTATTGATACTCCGGTGAGTGCAGTGTGTGCAGTAAAAGTAAAATACGAAAAATTCTTTCTAAGAAGCGCGCAGAAAAAACCCTAATGCTGAGCTTGGAGCCATAGAGCAAACAAAAACTTGTAACCCCACAGTAGTGTCCCTGATAGATCGTTTTTCTTGCTTTTATCGGCAGTGCCAGGTTTTAGTTTCAATTTTAAGTCGAACCCCCAACTTCGGATTTTTCAATTTCAAGAAACAGGTCGATTTACAATCATGTAAATACGATAACTCTCAAATCTAAGCTGACCTAAGAGTTTCTATCTACAGTAGGCCACAACTTAAAAAAAAAGCTGTTGTAAACACTGGGCCACGGTCCACGGCATCCTGTACATATTACTCCGCTAGACAATCACAACAATAAACAAATCCAGCTTTTTAATGTTTGATTTTATTAAACAAGCCAGGTATCAAAATTCTAGACCTTATAAATTTTTCTTGTGATTAGCTTCTTCTTAAGTAACAATAAAATTCTTAACTACTTTTTTCGTTAAGGAGGAATTCTGTGCGGCGGTCCTGGATCTGGGCAGAGTTTCACTGCAGGCTTGAGTTGTATCCAACTATAGTATTCTTAGAAAAGCTGCCAGCCTAGATTATAATAGATAAAGTAAACGAGGGACTGTGAAATCGTCTGGATCTAAATAAATGAATCAGTAGAAGTTTTTAAAATTTTCAATCAACTGTCGTGCAGATGTGCCACAGCTGTTGTCTGTAAGCAAAATCATCATCATCATGATCAGCCTGACTACACCCACTGCAAGGCAAAGGCCTCTCCCATGTCTCTCCAATTAACAGCAAAATAATGAGGTAGCAATTCCTCAAACCAGCTTGAACTCCACTATGCTGGAGCTAACAAAGATAATGCTGGATACAGCTCTAATGGATATAAGGCTGACGACCTTTGGATTAAGCAAAGCATGTAGGACTCTATCCCAACGCAGCTTCATAGACATGACAGTGAGTCCATCTTCCAGGCAGCTGCCAAAGAATGTGTAGCAACTCAAATTATTTTTCAGGTAAGTGCAGTTTCAGCAGAGCAACTGACGCTCAATGTAGCAAACATTACAGCTCGGCCAGCTGACCAGACTGGTGCTGTCATATAAAAGAAAAACAATGAGCAGCCAAACAGCTGTCCATGTTTTCTGTTCTCAGGCATCAAATGCTGTCACTATTCATTAGGCTGCCCGAGTGGGTGTTCTACTACAACCATCTGTCTACTCTACTGTCTAGAGTACTGTCTTAGTCCGATTACCCCATGCATCGTGCAATCTCGTATAAACAGTCCACAAAGGTGGGGACATTATTTCACTAATTTGTTTGGTTGTATCCTTAACAGTATTTGTATACAGCGCCCTCTATGTGATCAATAAACTGCCCCTCGTCTGGTCTTTTGCCTCCGTCCATGGTAGCATGGTAGTGAATCTCGGCGCCATTTGTTTGACTAGTCCTGGGTCAGTGCAAGCCTGCTCATCTCAGGACCACACTCAATGGTTTTCCACTTCTACTGCCTTATGGAGAAGGCCAAGGCAAGTACTGATACAGTATGTTCACAACGCAAAAAGGACCTCAATAAAAACCCCAATACGTGATAACAGCAAGCTCTCCCACCAGACTTGTAAGCTGTGCTAACAAGCCAACTTCTCGACAACCTTGGGTCATTGAGGTGAAGAGTGCAGCATGCGGTAACGAGAAAGAGCTGCTACAAACGTGCAAAGAAGGTGGCACGGGCCCTTGAGAGAGTCATGAGAGGTAGAAAGGGGAAAAAAAAAACAGCAAACAAACTGTGCAGTACTAAACACAAAGCAGCAAGACCAAAAGCGACAACAGAGCGGCTGCTGCTTCTCGGAAGGCTATAGCACAATTCATGACATGGTGAGCAAAATGCTACAAACAGATATGAAAAAAAAGATGAAAAGCATAAAATAAAAGTGCAAATACAAAAATTACATCAAAATGGCACTTAACAGTTGCAGCAAAGTAAGGAAGATATTAAAAAGATGTGACCGAAGGCATGTTAAGCGATGGTTTCAGTAAAATGTGTGAAGAGTTGGTGATGGAATATATCTGGATGAGACAGAGAAACAACGTTATCTGGTAAACCATTCCGTAATCTGATCACTCGAAGAGGTGCCGATGAATTAAAAGCTAATATGTTACCGTAGAGCCGTGCGAAGCTAAGGTGATTGTGCAATCTTTTAGACGTGCAAAATGGAACATCGAGTTGAAGAGAACATGATCTCTTGAGGTGAACATGCTTGTGAAATAATGTTAAGAAAGCGATGTCACAGCGTGTAGCTAAAGACTGTGGTGAAAGATCAGTTGTGATCTGAATGATGCTTCAATGGTAGTTACAGTTTCTTGAAATAAATCACCCAGCCTCGTTCTGGATGGACCCTGTCATGGTGACTATGTAATGGTAAGGCAACCAAATTGGGAAAGCAAACTCAACTTGTGCATGAACAAAAACAAAGTAAGCTTGTTTATGAATGTTAGCAGAAGTTCTGAGATTACGGTGTAGGTACCCTTAAGACTTTGAGGTGATGGTGCATATGAATATAATAGGGAAGGATCATGAAAGATCTAAAGAAAAGTTAGCCCTGATTGTTGATTCAACTCAAAGGGTACCTCAAGTTTGTTCGAATTAAGTGTACTTCAAATTAAGAGTAGCCTTTTTTTGACACACTTATGGCCGCTTTTCGAATTTACCAGGGTCCACTGTATACATGCATCCAAACCGAATTTGTGTTTCCAATAAAACAACAGAAATACTCTGAGCCAATAAGGTGGAAATTCTGCATTGGCTTGCATGTGACTGTTTAAAGGATTAACCACTGTGAACACGCTTCAGTTCTAACACCATTCATGATCCGAAGGGAAACCCACCTGGCGAGAGCTTTCCAAGTCACATTTGTTTCCAACAAGAACCATGGGCACAGTCTCCGAGCAGCGAACACGCTCAATCTGCTTTCGACACTCGGCTGCTTCTTCGAGGCTCCTTCGGTCGGTGATGGCGTAGCAAATGACAAAGCCTTCTCCACAGCGCATGTACTGGTCCCGCATAGCCGTGAATTCAATCTGTGTACAGAACAACAATGAAAATACTTGGAGAAAGGCTCAGCACAAAAAGCGAATGAAAGTAAACATGCGGCAAATGTTCACTTGCATTTTAGGACTGTCATCCCTCATTTCAACAAAAACTGATGTCTTAACAACAGCAACTATACAATTAATACGAAAATTTTATCATTATAACATATATTATAAATCATGATGACAATGGTGATTATGCATTTTTATGGTGCAAGGGCACCTGTAGCCAAAGAGTGCCAAGGCACAAAGTGTTTTCGTCAACTCAAAGTGGGGTAACAGACCGCTCCCAAAGTATTTCCCCCATAAGAAACCAAGCACCAGGACAGGAGAAAGGTTGTACCCATTGTTTCACCTGTGGGTACCCGGTGTTACAGGGGATTGAACCCCTCACCTCCTACATGCGAGGCAGATGCTCGGACAACTGGACCGAGACTGCAGTATACTACAAATTGTAGCATAATTACGCCAACCACTAATACAATGAGTAATACAAACAGAAAATGTAATATGAGGCCCTAGTATGCGCATTACTCTGAATCCGGGATAAATTTCTATCTGACAAAAAAATTTGAAAAAGGCTTTCTTTTATAGACACAAAGACGTGGTCAAGCCAAGCGGTTATTAACCCTCATCGCCTTCTTACTACCAACGTCGACCAATTATAGAGAGAAATGAACACACTGATCAGAGAATGCCAATAATACCAGATTTCAATGCCGCTGCGCTCTCATTCACATCTGATTCCATTTGATTGCGGTGGCCATCATACAGTAAGAAGGGTTTGCACTTATCCCCTAAACACATAATGTTGCAAAGGAAGCAAGGCCATTACTCTGCATTGAAGAGACAATAGCTACATTTAAGAAAACTTGCCAGCTGCTGCTTGCAAACAACTTGCTCCGGCTCTACTGCAAGTTCCAGCTTTGTTCTTCATTCTTGAATTCAACTTCACGCTTAATCTTATACTTAACTGTATACATAAGATTGCTGTGTAATTACACATATTACAATAGCTTTGCCACAACTGATGAGAGGAGCAATCTCATGCATTGTGCATTTTTACAGACATGCTGCTTTAATCTAGCAGTGCTAAAATGCATTGGAATCACAGATAGCCGATCAATGCCCTACTTTCAGTTACACAGAATAACTTTAGTCGGATACAACACAAGAATGCAGTGGAATATACCCATCAATGGAGGCCCTCAAGTCAATGGCGTCGACCGATTCTGATGATGTCATGATTAATCCCTTTGTGACATCGCATATGACTGGCATGTACCTCCGTGAAATTAAATTAACTATGACATCATGACAATCAGCCGACAGCAGCAGCTCGAACACTTCCTTTAAGAGATATTTGCTGCTGCTGTTCTCAAGTTGTGTCCAATATCACCCGAGTTTGCAACAGCTGCAGCTGGTGCAGCAACTATGAAGACAGCTGAATGTACATAACAGGCCCTAGTTTGTTCTCCAAGAATAACCATTTACCCCTCAGAGTGCACTTCTATTTGAATGTATCCTGACATTGCATTGCAGCACACACCTTACGCTGAAAACAGAACAAAACATTCCAATAGGTTTCAATAAAGACCAGTTTTTCTTAAGACTCTCATAGTTGGTAGTATATAACGGCTCAACAAAGACTTCAATTATGAACCTCTAATAGCACAAACAGCAACTACAGCTTAGCACGCCAAACTACAGGCACCTCTTATCCAAAGGATATCTGACCACCCAGAAATCTGCACAAGAATGTTATGTCAAAGCATAAGGTAGTAACAAACAACCACACATTACCAGAGCAGTTCTTAACCTTATCCAAAATTTTCTTCAAGAGAGAATCCACATCCCAACCCGCATGCACTAGTTTTCGATACGCATAGCCACACTGTCCTGAAGTATTATTAAACAGTCTGTGGAAGGGCAAACATCCCACAGGGGGGCTTGTAGCCCTTTTGTTTCACCGATTTCACTGCATACTAGATTTTAAACCACGAGAACCTCAGCCTGACATTTACGTCTGTGGTGATTTATCATTGCAAGTACTGGCATGCTGCTGTCCAATAACTAAGTTTCCAAGAGCATAACCTTGGCCCATCTAACTCGCTACCACCTACAGTCTTGCTAGCAACGCCTAAGCCTTTGATGGCCCCAACCCAAGCTAGCCAGGCCCAGCTATACATTTTCACCCGAAATTGCTTTGAGATTTTGTTGAGATTTCAAAACACTAAAGATACATTTCATGCGCATCAACTATTCATTAGTGCTGATGTCTGTAATCTATGCCCGAAATGATGCAGCCTGAATGCAGAGCCTTCAGGTAAAATAGAAACATTATCCGCTCTGTGTACCATGCTTTACATCATCACACTGAAGGGAGAATACTTGTCCAGTGTCAAAAGGTAATAATTCGAGTGGTGTCAGCCAGCTCGTCAACACACGGCAATGCACAGACGCATCTTGCTGCACCCAAATAAGCTTGCACATTTCCTCTTATCACTAGAGGCATTTAATTTCAGTAGAATCAGTATAACATGCATTGCTACTGCCATGTGTGTGTGTCAGCCCTGTCCAGAGAATTTTGCACAACTGTCCTACCTGACCGGCAGTGTCCAGTATATCCAACAGAGCCACTTCTCCATCAATGACAGTTTTTTGCTGGTAGGCATCCTCTGATTCCAAAAGAGAAAAGTTAAGAATGAGCCAATTGAATTCACTTTAAACAAAAAAATAAAGCACTGTTTGGGAAGGGACTTCTAAAGGCAGGCTGCAAATAATTCACACTGTGAACACTGTGCCAGCATGCAGAAATATCAGACAAAAAAAGAATTTGCATTTGTATTAGTGCAAACAGCAAATGCTACCTCCCACATATTTGCCCCCCCGCAATACAACACATGTTAACCTTCTCACAGCAGGTCAGAATACACACACAAAACTCTACATTACTCACAAATGAAAATTCATTTCATGCCCTGCAAATAAGATTTGAATGATGTGAGCCTCACTTGGCATATTGACTGTCAGCGCCAAGTGCAGGGAAGCCAAAGAAACGGGAGGCAGCACTCAATGCATACTGCCAATATATTACTGAACGATTGAATTAATAGATTTATTTAAGGAGACGATGGACTGTATCCGGTACGGGTGGTGTGTATTTTATTAAACGCCAAGAAGCAAAAAGAAAATTGAATGTACCAATGGTCGGGTCGTGGTACTCCAAGAAGCTGTGAGTCACAAACTGCAGCGTGAGAGCTGAAAGAAACGAAAAAAAAAAAAAAATCAGCGCTCAAGCTCGTCAGCGGCGTCCGTATCAGAGCCGCTATCAAGGAACAAAACGCGGACGCCAATCGCCGGAGACAGAAAAACATGGCAACTGCCACACGTCATTACTTCGCGCGCGCTGGAGCGCGGACAGGCAAACAGACGCACCGGTTTGAGTCATACGTGTGTTCGATAACGCGACGTTTTATAAACGCGCGACGAATGAAACGACGCACTCACCGCTCTTTCCCACGCCTCCATCGCCAAGAACCACAATCTTGTAGACTCGAACACCGCCTTTCTGGTTCGAGGAGTGGCCAGAACCTCGGTTCGCCGTTTGCACCATCTGCGAGCAGCAACCCCGGATCGCCGAAACGAAAGAAGTGTCAGCTGTTCAGGAAGCTAACTGTTTCCCACGGTCCTATACGGCTCCTTTTCCTCACAACAGTGTACACCCGAAGGCTATCGCCGCTTCTAATCGAGAAAGAAGTACTCTCACCTTGAATCGTTGGAGACCGGTCTTTTAGTGGGAAAACCAGGGCCAAGGCAACACCGCAGAGAACGCCCCACGGTTCCGCGCACCACTTGCAGAAGTAAACAGCGCAGTAAGCCTAGCGAACGTCTACGGCTCCAGCCCGTTATCGTTTGCGATGACGGCAGGACAACGAATGACCTGAGGCGGAATTCCTCCTAAGACAACAGGAATGGCAGATACCAGTGCTAGGTGAGATAAGAGCAGCCGGTCAGAGTGTAAAACAGATTACATATTTTGGCCAAGCCCGCGCGACTAGCTCAATTGCAGCTCTGTGGGAAGCCCCCGCAGCTGTTTAGGTTCAATAGTCGCGAAACTCCACAGATAAAGTCATGCGAATGTGAGGCAAACATTCGTTCAACAAATAGGCATAGGAGTAGACAACAGCGTTTGCAGCGGCACCTATAGACGAATATACTTACTATTTCTGTCGCAAAATTTTGCCTAAGTTGCGTGCTCAACTTTAGAAACCTACCAATCGTAGCGAATCCATCGCTTATGCCTCATTGTAATAGGGCTACGAATGTTGATGTAACAATTTCTTATTGCAGATGACGCTAGTATTTAGTATATAATACGTTTTTTTGCTTTTAACAAAATGTTCAATTAAAAATTAAAATAAAAAGACAAAAGACAACATTGTAAGTCTTATAATGTAGAACGTTTTTGTAACCCAGCTTTTTTATGTTCTTGCTCTCTGGTTTCGGTTCTTCAAAAGTTCGAGAGGCTTTTGTATTTTCTGTTCTAGAGTTTTTTATCAATCAGCGACGAACCTAACACTACCGCAAGTATTTCTGCTTCGAATTAATTCTACGTGTGCGAGTTCTCTTCGCAACTAAATAGAAATATTCCAAAAGGCCCCTCAAAATATCCGGGATCTCATTTTTAAATACTCACGTACGTTTAATTCACGTTCGCACTGTGGCTACCTTAAAGGTGTCAACGAGAGAATCAAAGCGCACGTGACGGTGATGTCACATTCCTAAGTGCACAACTGCAGAGACGAGCAAAGCCAAGAAGGGGCGATCAGTGTTGATTTAACGCGGGATTTTCAAAACAGACGCTCACGCAGCAAGCATGCTGAACTTCATATGCGATGCTCTGAGCGCCATTTCTCACCTTTTTAAGGCGAAGGCCTTTAATGGCTCATACTTGCGGCCATGACCTTATCCGGTCTCAGGTCACATTGGTGACTAATTAATCCGATAACAAAAAAAATCTTATAAGTTGAATGATGGAAACAAAGGTGCGGCGCAACACCGCGTCCGCCGAAGCGCCGACGCTGGCTTGAGCAACAGATGTCGGAATAGCGCACCAAATCCCAACAGGTGTTGTCACTGCTTTATCTCAATGTGGTGGCAGTATTCCCGAATATCCCGAATACATTCACCAAAATCTTGAGAAATCGTTCGTCACATTGCATTCTGATGGTGTCTTTTTCATTTCTCTTTGCATATAGCTTACACGTTTTAGTCAAGTTGGGGGCTAGCTTGCAACAGTGGTTAGGACTAATGACATATGTACCTTCAGTTGCATGCCTTGCCTTAAGGCGCGGTTGAGGTGTCCACCGAGATGTCGAGATCAGAGAGCTACTGCGTCCTTTCCTTTCTTGAAAAAAACCTTTCCTTTCCTCAAAACATATGCTTTCGCATTCCTCCACGTAAGCAGACTAATGCACCTGCGCTTGAGCCTACTGCGCATGCGTGTGACGTCATTGAGGGGCGCCACCATCGTTCGAGAGGAGCGCTCCCCAGGCAATCTTGCTAGACGCCTCCTGAACGTCGATCAGGAAGCATTCTGCTTAAACACTCCTGTGTCTCCACTCTCCTATCCTTTGCCCCTCCTACTTTCTGCACGCGGCAGCGAGCGTGGCTCGGCTTGAGCCAGTAGGCAGGCCCATGCTCTTTCCTTTTCCTTCTTCCTCTCGGCAACATCAGTCAGTCAGATCCTGTGTCTCCAGCAACCCAGTGTGCGCGCGCTAACGAACGAGAGCGGCACAACACAACAGCCCGCTAAAGGCTTTCGCCTCACCGTACTTTAGGTCAACAAAGTGCCACCCTGAATTTTTTAATTCATTCTCCCACTTAATATGCTTTCAAAAAAGACGCTGATGAGGATTTTTTTCCCAGTTCTAAACTTTACAACTGAATCATTTTACTCATCTCAGTATTGTTAAAATTAAACAAACGAAAGTTATTACATGGCTTATTAGAATCAAAATTCATTTCAACACATCAGGCAACCGCCAAAAGTATTGCTTACGCGGCAATTTCGAAAAACTGCATCACGTTTCTTTAAAAGCTTCCTTGAACTGACGTGAAACTGTATGAAAAGCAGCCTTCTTGCGCGAATTAAGCTTATACTGGCTGTTTATTCTCATGAAAAATAGATATGCAAAAGAGGGACCTTACTAATAGAGCCACGAGATATTTCGGGAACATCCTCAGCTACATCACGTCCATACTTTCCTCCTTGTCTTTTCGTCCCTGTCGTTAGCGTAACACACCAGGAGCAACGCGTCATCCTGATTGTTCAGAATAGAGTGACGTCATGCTTTACGCTAGGGCAACGCGCCACGCGGATTGGTCAGAATGGAGTTGGTCAGAGAATTGGATAGAAAAGAGACTCAAGACGCCATACCACTTACTGGCCCGAACACAATGACATTACTCTTGATGTCACGAAGGATTCACTAGAGATGATTGTGGCGCTAATGCCAGTGTAGCAGCATAAATGCAACAGTGGTATACACCTGTATCTAGTGTCACTAAACATTGCGATTGGCATCGCCATTTTTCCCCACCCCAGCTGCGGATTCTGAACTGCCCGAAAAAGACGAAGACGCAGCAAGGGGATGAAGAAGAAGAAGAAGAAGAAGAAGAAGAAGAAGAAGAAGAAGAAGAAGAAGAAGAAGAAGAAGAAGAAGAAGAAGAAGAAGAAGAGGAAGAAGAAGAAGAAGAAGGGCGACATAAGCGCCCCGAAAATTAGGCCGAAAGTTAGTTAATGCCTGAAATTAGTTAATCCCGAAAATTAGTTAATCTTGCAGCCTACAAATAATCTTTGCGCGCCTCCCTTACATCTGATCCTTGTTCATGTAGGACCGACAGGGCTCAGCGAGTGTTTTCTTCAGTTTTGAAAGCTACGGAGAGCTTCCAGTTCTCTGTGCGTTCTGCTATTTGCAATAAATCACCATCCCCATGGTGGAATGACGCGTGTGAGACAGCTTTCCGTCATAGGAAAGCAGCGTGGAGGACCCTTTCGCATAATCAGAGCCCGGCAAATTGGATCAACTACAAATTTTTCTCGGCCTCGTTTAAACGAACCACACCAAAGGCAAAGAAGGACTACAATCAAAATTTGAACACATATTTGTCAAACCCAAAAAATAGGAAGGCTTTGTATCGTTTTATGGAACGGAATGTGAACTCCTCAGCCATGCAGTTAACCAGCTCGGCGGTGCTCTCTCCACATGAGGCGAAAGATGAGTTAGAGCGAATTGCTCAAGGGCTTGCTTCACGTTTTCAGGAGCAGCGTAGAGTCCCTCTGTTCGCCCCCTACCCCTGCTCAGACTATGTTTTCGGTGACAAATAAGAGTTAACAACTGCGGTTTCTTTAATGAAATGCTCAGCTCCGGGTTGGGATGGTGTTACGGTCGGTATGTGGAAAATCTTAGCGCAAGACTTCACTCAGGACCTCCTCGATATGGTCCATGCATCAATGGAAACTGCATGGTTGCCGCACTCCTGGAAGGTGGCGAAAATAATATTGCTCTTAAAAGATACAAAGAAATGCTTCCATATTGATAACATTCGGCCGATATCTCTAACATCCAATTTGGTAAAGCTCATAGAAAGAATTGTGCACAGCCGCCTATCAGCGCATGTTTCAGAAGTCAACGCATTGAGCTCTGCCCAGATTGCATTCGCCGCGGATGCTCCATTTGGTCTGCCGCTGTCGATTTGGAGAGCAGAGTCCGCCTTGCTATGCGCAAGAAAAAGTATCAGCATTAGTGACGGTTGACATTGCTAAAGCGTACGATAGTGTTGAATATTCGATCCTTCTCTCTAAATTGGCATTATTACACACGCCGTACTACATTTATGCATGGATCCGCGAATTTTTAACAAGACGGCAGTTTTGTTCTGACGGTTCCTTCATCTCAGACACCTATGCTCAGACCAGAGGTATGGCTCAAGGTTCTGTACTTTCACCACTTCTATCCAACCTGCTGATGTGCGACATTCCAGTGCAGCCTGATGTTACAGTATATGTTAATGCAGACGACATAGCCTTCTTTGTTTCTGCAGCAGACATTCACGCCCTATATCGTTCTCTCCAGGATTACCTCAATGCGCTCGAGGTGTGGCTGGATACATCAAATTTGGTATTAAACGTGCACAAAAGCAGCGTGGTAGTTTTTAAAACCAACATGCCTCTATATATATCGCTACACCATCGCTCGGAAAGCATACCACAGATGGAATCGTTGAGGTATCTAGGCGTCATTTATGATGACAGTATGGATTGGCATCCCCCACATCAAGACTAACGTTGAGAAAGGTGAGCGTGCACTAGGTAGGCCACTACGAATAAGTAATAGGAAATTGGGCATGCTCCGAGACACGCTTGTACTTCTCTACAAAGCCTATGTCAGACCCATTTTGGAATTTGGCTGCATACTTTTTGTGGCTCCCCTAAATATAAGCTTCATCCGTTGCTGCTGTTAGAAAGGCGCGCACTGCGTCTCTGCCTAGGTCTCCCTCAATCAGTTTCCATCGCAGTTCTGTACCTGGAGGCTCGTATTCCCGACCTTAACACCCGTTTTCACCTTTTAACTGTCAGGACTTTATTGCGGGCATTTGTGTCGGCTCCTGGTGTGGCTACACCTATTTTCGTCTCGCACCCAGCCCTCTTTCTAACTCCTCATTGGCCAAGGTTCCGCCTCCCTCAAGTTTTTTTTTACTCACATTTTATCAAACATTGGTGTGGATTTCAATTTTGTATGAAGGGTTGGTTGGGCAGCGTCCCCTGTGGATATTGCTTTTGATTATATTTTCCCACCTAATGCGAAGCATCTGCCTACAAGGACATTAACTGGACTACTCTTTGATCACCTTGCCCATTTCCCGCAACATACTGTAATTGCTACAGATGCGTCTGGGGCCGGCCGGAAGGCAGCGGTTGGTATTTATTCAGAGTCTCTCTTGTGGAGCTTTTCGGTTAGAGTCCCGGATTACGGAACCATATTTCCAGCAGAGTTTATGGCTCCTGGGTTGGCCGCTTTGAAAATTCCCACAACTGTTTCTCAGGTGATTTTCGTCTCAGATTGTTTCTCTGTTTTGTTGGCGCTGGAGTCCACACGAAACGTTTTTTTTTTTCGAGACGCTCACTAAAGTTTTTTTATCCTGGACAGGTGAAAGAGGTGCACTTCGTTTGGATACCAGGACACTGCGGTATTTTACAAAATGAAGCAGCAGGCATTTTGGCAAAATCAGCTCTAAATGCAATCGTTGCCTGTAGCGTCCCTAATCTTGTTCTTTTCAGTATGACTCGATTTCAGCGTTTTCAGTTTATAACCGCCACGTGAAACGATCCCTTACTCTCTGTTGTTGACTACCAACATCTCATGTACCCTTGGAAGGCTCGTGCGTGTAAAACCCGGCAGTGTGAGGTAGCGATGACACTCATGCGGTGCAGGATTCCCCGTTTAAATCTTTACTTATGTAGATGCGGGTTCAGTCTCAGAAACCTTTGTGTGGCTTGTGGTAAGGTCGAGACATTGGAGCATTTCCTACTCTCTTACCGGAGGTTCGCACATCAGAGGAGAGCACACCTAGAAATTCCCATTACGAAGATGGGTCTCACCTTGTCGGTTCGCCTCCTCCTTTCTTTCGGCGCGAGCGCCAGGCGCTTTGCATTGCATCAAGTTTGCGAATACCTCCACAATTATATAACAGCTACCGGCAGATTCCCTTGCTAATTGCTTCCAAAATTTCCGCGTTCAAAAGAGCGTTTGGGTATTTTCATATATTCAATTATATAATTCTCAGATATTATTTCGCGATAATATGTTTCTTCCTTTTCTTTTAAATTACTCTGAAATTTCTCCCAAGGCACAATCATTAGCTTGACACCAGTTTACCCTATTTGATGGGGTCTCCCCACTGAACCCTGGCCTAACCCCCGTCGCGGGTATGTGCCATGTCACCAAGGCAACAACAACAACATAAGCGCTGTCGATGAAATTCGCGTTACCACGAGGGGAAATATCCGGCAGATTTCATTGATTTCAGGCATACTTCACATCTTTGCAAATCCAAGAAGGGAGGAGGGAAATGGCGTCGTAAAACGAAAAAGAACGATAATGAACCAGAAATGAACACTATAAAGCCTATTTAACTCCTTAGTTTCATGCAACATTTCATGTTGTCACAGTTCACTCATTTTTCTTCCAATGCATTTCGGTTAATGCCAGCCAGCTTTAACGGCAATGGTGTGGGTAAGCTATAGAAAATTCCCTATTAAGCAAAATGAAAGAGAAATAATGTTGTCATTCCGAATATTGAACATGAAAGCAAAGTAAGAAAGCAATCACTTCGAAATTTTCTTCGAGGTGTGTTCAAAAGGTTTTGCCGCCTAGGTTGTAACTTTTTATTACGTGATATAACTTAAAGAAGCTGCGTTCAAGCCGAGGTATAGAATGTACCCTTTCCCACCGACACAGTGCTTCTTCTTAGAGCCAGAGAGAGAAAGCGCTTTATTGAACACTTCTGGGTCAGCCGCCGAGGAGCGAACAGACTTCTTCCACAAAGGTTTACGGTATATATAGCTTATTGAGCGTCGTCTAGTTAACCTCCTTGCCTTTCCGTTCATCTTTCTCTCTCTTTCTCCTCCACGAGGTCCAGTTGGTCCTTCACAAAGACCCGGTCCTTTGAATTAAATTTAACATGTAGAAAACCAAAGTAATGTTCAAAGTCCCGGAAGGGAACAGAAATTTAGGGTTGGTAGCGAGGCGCTGGAAGAGAATAGATGCACTTAGAGCAGATAGTGAGCGTAGATCCGGATCACGAGAGTGAAATAACTAGAAGAATAAGAATGAGGGGGAGCGCATTTGGCAGATTCTCTCAGATCATGAATGGCAGTTTACCACCTCCTTCAAGAGGAAAGTATATAACAGCTGTATCTAACCGGTACTTACCTATGCGCCCGTAACGTGGATGCTAAACAATAAGGTTCAGCTTAGACTGAGGACAGCGCAGGAAAATGATAGGTGTAACGTTAAAAGACAGGAGCAAGGCAGACTGGCTCAGGGAGCAAACGCGGGTTTATGATATCCTCTTCGAACTCAAGAAGTAATTAGCTTGGGCAGGGTAAACAGGGAAAACCGATACTCGTTAAAGATAACGGATCGGATACCAAGAGAAGGCAAGCGTAGCAGGGGACGGCAGGAAATTAGGTGGGCGGATGAGTTTAAGAAGTTTGCAGGGATAAGGAGGCCGCAGTTGGCACAGGAAAGTGTTAAGTGGAGAAACTGGTCGTAGTTAGGATGATGATGGCGTCCTTTAAGTTCTCGATGACACCCTCACTAAGCCTTCGGAGGGCGCGTACCATTCAGCTGTTCTTTCGACTTTAGCAACAAAGTTAGAGCGAGGCCCGGACCTTGTCTCTAATAGCTGGCACCCTTACCGTTAGTGGGAGGAATATGTGTCACGACGACAATGGCTATGTTGAGAAATAGGACAGCATTCAATGCTTGATTAATTACTTCAGTGAGATTACAGAATGTAATATACACAAGGAAGTTCCACGTTCGCTGTCCTTAGGAGGATCTTCTGTACAAAATCAACATGAAAGAAGACAAAGAAAAAAACAAAGCTTATGGAAACGAAAGGCAAGGTAGTATACTTAATTCCTGTCTGTGTGGCCAACCTTAGAGTGAATATAAACCATTCACACAGGGTACAGCAACACAACAGCACGTAGCTAAAAGTACCGACCTCGCACCGTGGTTTGCCGCTGCCGCAACTGGAAATGCATAGCCGTGATCAGCCTCCAAGTCAGCTAGGTCGTCAAGGCCTCAGCCTCAGCGGCCCAATCACCATTGCCACCTCCACACGCGGGTCGCAGGCGTTACCAGCTTACGTGAGCCTGACAAGAACGCCGACTGTTCTGGAAGGGCTGCCAGCGCGTTTCTGGAACAACTCCGTGACAGGCCCGGTGCCCATCATGCCGATAGACAGCCGTCAGGTATGCTGGCGGACGTCCCACCGTCTTTTTCGCAGGGTCAGAGATTCTTACCTCTTGAAACGGGGCCACAAGACCGTCTTTAAGATGTAACTATGGTCAGCGTATATGCGGTGTCACCACTAATCACTTGAGGCAAAACGACTCGTGTCTCCACCGTTGGACGTTAACGTGACGTAAAAGACGACGGAGTTGAATTGGAGTTTCATCACATCAGCTGTAATTGTCCTCATTACAACTGTGGCAGCTTAAGGGACACCGTGTGAAAGTCGTGTTCTGACCGCGACACTACTGTTTGCGTCTTCGCAATGAGTAAGGTGGAGGCAACGGCCCGCCGTACGCCCAGTGTTAGTAGCTTTCAGAGTATGCCACCCCCGTCCTCCATGTCCCCCGTTTCTTGCCCAGCCGCGGTGGCTCAGTGGTTAAAGCACTCTGTTGCTGAGCCTGAGAACGCGCGGGTTCAACCCGGCCACTGCGGCCGAATTTTAATGGAGGCGGCACGCAAGGCGCCCGTGTATACTGTGGTATGTCAGTGCACGTTAAAGAACCCCTGGTGGTCTAAATTAATGTGCAGCCGTCCACCAAGGCGCCTCCGTAGTCCATGTCGATTTGAGACGTTAAGCTCCTAATACCATACTAAGCTCCTAATACCATACCATACCATACCATACCATACCATACCATAACATACCATACCATACCATACCATCCGCCCTCTGTTTCAAAGACAGGCCCACTATTTAACCTAAATTCTACGCGACACGTGGCTGGGATTGAGGCTATGCAGCCAGCGCATTGTGGGGCGTCCGGGCTTCTAGCAGTTGCTTCCAAAATGGTTGACATCAAGAAAGATTTGAGGCGGACGTACCGTTAATAACCAGCACACTTGTTTGATCACTGCGGACATTATTACCAGACACAGTCTGAGGTGCCTGGAAAACTTTCGCTACGTGCTTTTGAACAGAAGTAAGAAGTGCAAAACAATTATTAGCATTTTTAAGTGATCCGGGACAGAAAGCCGTTGCATCTTTTTACTTCATAGCGTCAGGTGTTATTGAGATATTCCCTCCAAGGTCTCGCACATAGCGTCTTTCGGATGAAATGACGGCATCACATAGCTAAATTGGTCGTGACAATGTGTGATGTACGTGGTACACGGGTCATGTGATTCATTTAATGGGACATAAATGGACATATTTGCTCGTCGCAAACACTCTTCCACAATTCCTTACACTTTCAGCGGATGCACCTTTCACTGTTTCTGTTGTTTTTGTTTGTTTGTTTTTTGTTTTTTCGGCAGAAGCCGCCTCTCACGTGTGCAGCGGGCATGGAGAAGGACTGCGGTGGCGGCGAACATCAGGCGCCCTGGTCACCACTCAAGGCGCGCCTGACGACCAAGGTTCTGATCTGCCTTCTGGTGCCTTTCTGCATGGTGCTTGGGGGCGCTGTCGTCGCGGGCGCACTCTTCTCCCTGCGGAACCGGTGAAGGTCTCGGAGCACCCTGACAGTGCCGTGACACTCGCCGCTCAATGGTTTGAACTCGAGCTGTCACAGGCGGGACACTCCAACTGGACGATAAATGTCAATGCGCCTTGGTTTCTTTCTTCAGTAAATGGTCGCGGAGGCCCTTTGGCTGTTTTTTTTTATCTCGACGAGGGGAAATAAAATGAGTGGAAAATGCTGCAGTCGTTCAGAAATATGAGGAAGCAAAAAAAAAGTAAAAGGGAACAAAGATGACATATGCTGCAACGTATTTGCTTCACTTAGCGACTGTGACCGAAAACTTCGTAATAGACACCTTTAGCATACCACGTACCGTACGTGCTACCGTTAACGTTACCGCAGCACCGCGAGTCCGCACGCAGTCAGTGCGCATGCGCAAATAACCTGGAGGCTGCCAGATGGCGCCAGGCATCCGGCAGCTGCGCGCGCGCCTGCCGCATCGGGACCAATCAGCGCAGGCGCACTGGCGACGGGCGGGCTCCCGGTATTCCGGTAACGGTAACACGGTACAAGATATGCTAAAGGTGTCTATTGGTTCGTCCGTCAGTGGGGAAAGTTTACGTTTTGCTGATTAGGGACACTGTCCGGGAGCACTAAGAAAGCAGGGAGGGGCCGCAACTAATTGGCCAACACCATTCGCGCGACGTCCACGGCTCACAGGTGTGAATGTGCCTTAAATCATGCAGCTGAATTTAAGATCTCTGCAGATACACTTCGAGACACTTACATTTGAAGTGGTGGAGATAATGAGGACGTCATGTGGTTTACGTACTTTATATGAAACCAGAAAAAAGAAATTGAAAAAAACCACATCTTTTTAAAACTCGGGAAGTTTTTAACTGCTTGTGTATTTTTACGCGTACCTTATCTCGCAAAATTTCAGTGTAGATGAAGGTGCACTTTCGCGTCGAAGCTGTTGAAACATCAAAATACTGTTGCATATATTATAGGAGGCGGCACTGAATACGATATTTGCATCCCTAGCTCTTCGGCATTGTGGATCGCGCATCATCTATGGTGGTGCAGCGGTGCTGTGGAAGCTTCGCTAATAAGGCCTCTGAAGTGAACATCTGCCTTCGCGACGGAAAAGCTGAAGGCATGAGCGTTTGTACTGCAAGGACATAATTCACTTCTACGCCTTTCAGGATTTTGCGCATATATACCGTTCGTGTTCTAGCCCTGATATCACGCCGTTGCATCGACTCCTCCCTCAACCCAGGTAAATCTGCAATTTATATTCACAGTTCAGTTCAGCAAACGCTGCTCGACCTTTCACGGTGATGCAACACACGTCAAGAGGTTGTCGCCCTTCTTGTTAAACCTGCACGCACACCCCTTGTTCTAGTTTTGTTTTATGGCCGTCCTGGCTCCGGATCTCCCAATCTGGGATGGGTTCGCTTTCTACGTTCTACCAACTCGGGTATCCCTATTCTAGTTGGTGGTGACTTCTACGGCGCACACACTTCGTTGGGTTACCCATCGGATTCCTCCAGGGCTGCACACATCCAAGGCAGCTTTTCAGATCATTCATTTCAACTTTTAAACCCCCCGAATACCTCTACCCGCCCACGAGGTGGCTCGTATTCACCTGATTTGACTCGGTGGCTAGGCCCCGGTAACCCTCGTTGGGCTGTTGATTCAGATACTTGGGGTAGTGACCACAGCCCTAATTTTATCTCCCTCACTCATATACTCGTCTGCGGAAAATACGCCGCAGCGTACGCATAACATCATGGAACTTTGTACGCGCAGACAATCGTTTATCTTCATTCAACCCGTTTTCAACTCTGCCCACTCTCTCTGCTGTTCTCGCGACTCACACTATTACCACTACTGTAAATGAAGACGACCCAAACAGGGACATACATCTCCTGAATCTGCAGGCTCTTCGTCGCCAGGCGGAACTTTGCGCTACTCGTCACCCCGATGACGCTTCGGCTCTTCCTACTCTTCACCGCGCTACCGCACGGGCGCGGCGCTATGCAAAGCGGCTAGGCAGCAAACGCGGGGCTGCATGGTGTGCCCGCCTGTCCTCTACGTAGGGCAATCGACATCTTTGGAGAGTATTCCACGCAATGGAGCACCCTTATCAGGTTGCACATTACATAGAGAGCATTCGCCTCGCGTTGAATGTGGATGAGCATGCATTTGCACAACAAGCAGCCTGTCAGTTTTTTCAACACCATGACTCCACCTCTACGTCTCGAGACTTATCGGTTACAGAGCCCTCCGATGGGATTACTTCTGACCTAAGCATGGCAGAGCTGCTGACCTCCATTGAATGCCTAAAAACTAACACTACTCCCGGCCACGATGGCATACCTAACTACTTATTCCGTAACTTGGAAGGGAGGGCTTTGCAAACCCTACTTGATACTTTTAACGAAGTGTGGCTTTCTGGCGGTCATGCCGGGAGAGTGGAAGCATTCTATTGTGGTTCCAATACCCAAGTCAGGTCAGCCTCCAGTATCTCTCTCGGCCCTTCGCCCAATTTCTCTCACGCCTACCATCTGCACTGCTTTATGAAAACATTCTCGCCGCACGCTTGTCGTGGTGGCTGGAATCCCATGATTGTTACCCAGATTACCAAATTGGTTTCCGCCCACAAATTGTAACGGAGGACGGTCTTGCTACTTTGGCTGCTGACGGGCTTGACCACTCTCCGCATAGTCACCTTGTTCGACCCGTGATGGAGACATAACAAAGGCATATGATAACATCCTTCACTCTGCCATTCTTGCCTTCCTTCAAACTCTTGGTCTCCCTCACCGGTTTATCCTCTCCATTTACGCCTTTTCAGCAAATCGAACCTTCCGTGCGCGTGTCCACGGTAACTTCACTTCCAATAGAGGAGTGCCCCAGGGCTCCGTTCTTGCCCCCACATTATTTAATGTGGCTTTCATTCCTCTTGTTCGAGCCCTAGAGACCATCCCATTTATCCGTGTGCTTGCGTATGCCGATAATACAACCTTTTTGGTGCTCTCATCTAGATGCGTCTATCCATCAGCCGGCCCTGCAGCACGCGCTGGATGTATCGACATCTCGCCTCCCACCTCTGGGTCTAACACTCTCTTCTACTAAATCTTGTTTCATTCGCATTGGAAATAAAGCCGGCTTACGGAAAGCTCCCCCTTTAAATTTTACGATAGATAATTCTCCGATTCCTCAGGTAGAAACTGTTCGCATTTTCTCCTTCATACATCTGGGACTGGCACCCCGTGGCTGACAGCCACCCGTAAATCGGCTCACGCTACTCTAGGTCTGATTCGTCGCATAGCTATGCGCTCTGGTGGCGCACGTGCTCATACGGCCCGCCAGCTTGTGCGCTCTAGCCTTCAGCCACGGATAATATATCAGGCACAATTTCAACGTCTCACCCGCAGACAGTGGGACTCCCTTGAAGCTATCAATCGTGAGGCTCTGTGCGCCATATCATATCTGCCTCGTTTAACACCCATACCTGTGCTACAGGAGTCCGCCCAACTTAATACACTCAATGAACTCATCGACCAAAGGGTGTAAAACAGAGCTCGAAAACAGTCTCTAAAACTTCATCGTTTAAAGACACTCCCTCCGTGGTCATATATGGCCAGCTAACAGACAATCGCCCCACTGTTTCCCCGTCGGTATCAGCCGCGTATCTGCCTGAAGGGTGCATATTGTACACGGATGCATCACATTTTGCGGAGAGGGGAGTTACTGCTGTGTATAGTCCATCTCACCCGCATCTCAACTCTCGCGCGACGTATACCACGGATAAGTGCACTCCCCTGGCACTGGAACTTGAAGCCATTTACATTGCCATTGCTTCCCTTCCGCTCGTTCTCACATTCAATGCAGTTCATATTCCTGTTAGGCGCACATTCCAGATTACACAATCAATTCATGTGCTCTGCGCGAAGTATTCATCTCCTGTGCGCATACACTGGATTCGCGTCCATGCTCAGGATCCACATAACATTCAAGCGGATGCTATGACTCGTCTTCACACATCAGACGATCCGCCACCTTCCCCTCTTTCCCCGATCTGTTCCTGTCCCATGTTTCCGGTTCCCAAGTTCTGCGTCAGCGAACACGCGCTCTAATTCCTCCGTGTTCGCACCCTCTCCCCCGTAGTCTTACTCGGCAGGAGGAGGTATCCGTGCGCCGGATTAGGGCAGGGGCTGCTCTGACATCACCTGTACGTCATGGGTGGTGTGGAAAAGACCTGACAGCAACTGACAGATGCCCTCACTGTGGCGCTGCACCGGACACTTGTGATGTGCGGCACTTGTTGTGAACGTGCCCCGCGACGGCTGCTGTTAGAAGATGTGGGCTCTGGAGGTGGGCCTGCGGTGGAACCGCGAACGTGACTATATGAAGTGGACTATGAACAATCATTTCATCGACAACCTTTGCGGCTACCTCAGCGCAACGGGTCTTCATTCCTTCTTTTAACTTTCAATCTCCCGCATTCCTTCCCATTTTTTTCAACTTAGGCCTCATGGAACACTTTTCGAATAAGAAAGAATGCGAAGCTAAGAAGAAACAGATGGAACTGACCTTTCAGGAGTACTCAACCGAAGCACCGACAGAAAGTGACGCAAGAGTCGTGTTGTGAATGTGCCATTCTTATTTTTATTGCATATATTTAATACTCCGACATGTAGAGATGGAAATAGAGATATATATTTATATAGATAATTACTATACCGCAATGTATTTATATATTTATATAGCAGACACCATGTGAACGATTGCCATTGACAATAGATGACGACCGCCAGGCGGCTTGTTGTCTTTATTTTTTCACTCCTGCCTGCGGCGTCAGAGTATATGCCATCTGCCAACAACCAGAAACGTGCTGTGCAACAGATACACATTTGCGACAATGTTTAAGCTGCGCGATATAAGGCCTCCTCGAAGTGCGCACGCCTTGGAGACCCCGCGACTCTGCAGCTTTGTGTCTCAACACTTCTTTCATGCAGACAAAAGGAAGCTGGCATACCGTGCCTCATTCAGTCGGGAGATATGATACATCGAATCAATACATCGTATTCCTGCATGTAACCCGACACGCGTACACTTCCTCTCCATCCTGCGCGCGAACCTTCCGCAGCGCCACCTTTCGATGAAGGTGAACGTAATCAGCAGGAGAGAATGCAGAAAAGAAAAGTGCGAATTTTCGTCTCGGGTGAAGCATTGTGGGCCTTCCTCTGAAATTTGGTGCGACCTTGTTGGCCGAATATCATCCAAGGAAGGACGATTCAGAACGAAAATAAAAGAAACATCGTCAACACGTCGCCACGATTTCCTTTCCTGAGAACAAATAGAAGCTGGACTATATATTGATAAGGTACCGCGTTTTAATTCCAAAGAGACAACTTAAATTGAAAAGGAACCTTTTACAAGCCGGAGAAGTTCGAAAAATGAAATACAGCTGCCGCCACCACCGGTCGACACTACCCAACCACGGATCACAGAGGCTACGCTACATCGCTATTCCATTGAAAACAGTGGCAACTCGGCCTTTTCGGTAATGATGTCATGAGTTTTACTCGATTGATGACAAGATTCTCAAATTATATCAGCGATAAATGTGTCGTTTGCTGAAACGTCAGCATTGCCAGAAAGCACAAGAGAATCAATTTTTTACTGAGAACAATGATTGGATGGAGTTAACCTCAGTGATCCTTTAATGAAAAACTGCAAATTACTGCACACAAGTTATGAACTCGATGCAAACTCTTTAAAATTCTGTTCATTTCCTCTTTGCTGATTCTTATTTACAGAGTCAGCCAGTAAGATGCTAAGTAAATTTAGAGCTTAGTTTGGCGGTGGCCTACATGTAATTTTTATTGAGCCCAGCGTTTCTTTCTGCCCAAGCAAGGCCGAAATTCTGTTAGAGTGATGGAACACAACGTGTCGTCCGGAGTTAAGTCTAATTCATCCCAATATCCCGCTTCATAGCTCGCATTTAGCTTTGACGGATGAAAGCATATAATTTAGGCGAAATAAAGTGAGTCTGATGCAAATATAACTACCGTTTGCAGGTGAAATTTCTCGGGATTAATAAACGAGTCACATCTTATATACACAGAAAACGAACTGAGATGCTAATCAGTGAATCTACATTCCTAATCCAATTTGCGCATTTCCTGCTGAGACAACCAAGTTTACCCCACGGATAGAAGGCTGCAGAAGAGGACCCACACTTTGGCAAAAGAAAGCACAACAGCTGAACGATCAAACTGAGCGCAAAATGAGCGCGTTATGATCAGAAGCACTGCATGACACGACAAGAGCTAGGTCACGTCTATGGGTACAAATACCAAAAAGCACTTGGACGTACCGCCGACAGTACCATGCTATTTCTATGCGCAGTTTACGCAAACACGCGCGCTCTTGTTCGCGCGTATCTATTCGCGCATTTGTAAACACCCAGCTTATGTTAACGATGCACATTTCCATGTTTCTTGCCATAATTAAAGCACACGCAGCAAAACCGGCGGTACACAGAATTAAACATTGTAAATAATGCCCGAAAAAACTGCACGAATAAGTGACCCCGCACATGGAAGAAAAAAAAATGACATTTTTTTCTGCGTGGCCTCATTGCTGTATTCGATGAAGGCCCCAACTACGGAGCCACATATGATTTCAAAGCGAAGTGATTAGATTGCCGAAAATACGCTTAGCTTTCTGACAACCAAGTTTGAATATTAAAAAAAACGCAACAAGACAGGGACATAAAAGACACAAACACCACCGCTCCGACTTACGCGTTGAAGGTGGCTGCGCTGGTGTTTGTCTCTACTCCAAATGGGCACTGAACTCCCTTGGACGTCCTGCGGACGTTCAGGACGTCCATGGAACGTCAATGGGAGTTTCAATGTTCCTTGGGCTATGTTACATTCTCGTGCTATTTTTTTTTGCATTAAAACTTGGTTATGCATTAACATCAAGCCCGATCAGTCACTCTTGCTCCGGCAAGCCCCTTACAGTATCTACGCTGAAAGCAATTAATGCTGGAGCTGTTACTTAACTGATGCTCAACGTTGCACTGAACAGTCTGAACAAGACGTCAGCGAAGGCGCACACATTACGTTCACAGCAGCGCACAGACGGCCGTATTGTGGACAAGCATGATACGTCCTATGACATGCATGTAATAAACACTTGCGCTAGATACATCAATGTGTCAAGTGGATCCAGTCGGCTCTGTGTAACTTCGTCAACCACATTCTCCAGTAAAGCACAGTATAAACTTTAACCAGCAGTTTGTGATGGGATTATCACGGCCTTTATTTCCTGAGCACGATATTCTTAGTTATTGCGTGCTATCTCCAGCATTTATGTGCTGACATTCTATTGCTGTTCCAAGCGAAATTTTATAAGATCAAGCTGAAGCATGCTTCTGTTGCTTTAGCACTGCCGACGACGGAAATTAATTGCGCTGTAAAGTCGGTGTGATTCCCGGCTGCACTGAGACCCAAAAGTTTGATATTAGTTTTATTACAGCCTCCCCAGTTCAAGATAATCGATTTTACCAACGTCTCTAAGAAATGACTCATTGCTTTTCGAACGAACCATCAGATTACGCCGGAAGATTGTATTACAAAGTGTGAGTGCAGAATAGCTAACTAGGGTAGCAGGCTGACGAAGAGGTAAAACAAGCTTACCGTAGCATTGCCACATATAACTTCTGGTATATCCTCGCATCTGTTTGCTGCTATCACGCGAGCGATACAGTTAAAAATTGACCAAATCCTACGGATGTGCCGTTTTAGCCCGGAGTACATCCATTTGTACAGTGCCGCAAAAAATTCCCCGTGATGCAAACTATACCACCTCCTATTTGCTACGCGCTTCCAGATATGGAATGAAGAAAAGAAAAAAAAAGAAAGGTACTAACCACAGTTAGCATAATCGTTTGGCAAGGAACGTTTACTCCAAATTCGAGGTCGACGTCAGGTGGACGCATGCAAGACGCAAAGAAACGCACGCACACAGACCGACGACGCCGTTCACAGACACCAAGTGCACCGAGGCCTCGAAACACACGGGAGGCAACATCTTATGTACAGATGTGAAGGAAATGCGAGCTACTCTTAAATTATTTCTTTTTTTTTTGCTTCCGCAAAGCAAAGGCAAATGAACAGCCGGCGTGTCACGTGAGCAGGGAGCTCAGCCGTCACTTGGTGAGCGCACATACACGCAGAGACGCCGCCGTCACTCGACGTACATTGCTACACAGCCACACACATAGCAAGGACGTGTATGTACATGTTTACGCAAAGGACAGCGTCAAAGCGGCTTACGCTTCGGATGTAATGGTTTAAAAAACTTGAAAATCGAAATCATAACATTGTAACTCACGGTCACACATCCTCCACACAGAGCCATCGGTGAAAGGCAGTATGTTCCAAACAGAGGGGTGAATTCGTGCCAGTGATTTGATGCAAGAAGCTAAGAAATGTCGCGCAACTTTAAAATCAGGGACATGTAAATTTCCCACAGCTTGACACATCAGATAACACGTATTTTACTCACAATCAAATGTGGTCGGTATAGAAACAGAACTCAATCGCCATTTGTGGCTCAACAACACTTTTAATGAGAGGCGCCAGCCTATGCATATATGCTATGAAGCTTCACACTCGGGTAGCCGGACACCACCTTCGCGCTGAAAACCCTCCATAGTCCGAAGTTCAAACTTGTTCACTTTAAATGAGCGTGTCCTTGCGCTCGCGCAGGCGAATGGTTTACTGTATTACGCTGGCATACATTGGCCGTACCCTCATCATTGCAGGAGCTGTGGCGCTTGCGACAAGACATTTTGCGAAACTGTATTCAGCCGAAATTGGTCGGACATGTTATTGCGACGCGCCATTATTCTCGGCGCAAAGTATATGCAAAAGTCGGCGTTTGCGGCTCAGGGATGGGTAGTGCAGAAGAACACATCAGAATAACAGCTGCGCTATGCATATAGCCGCATCTCCATGTTGCTAACGCACCAAGGAATCCACGACTTGCCCTGAATCTACTCCCATCTCCATCTTTCATATTGCTGGTGATTTCTCGCAGTGTTGTATGTGCATTGAAATAAACAAAGAACTAAGGAGCCGTATTTTTCAACGGTTCATTTTGTTTTCATTTCGTTTGGTCGTGATGCCAGTCGTGACGAAATCAACACGTGGCCAAGATAACGGCCAATCGCAGACGCGGCCGCTCTGGACACGGCGGCTCCGCTAGCCACCCTATCCTCCTTCCTCATCAAGTCCGGCTGAGTCACAAAGCTGCTTTGCCGGTACAGGATTAGCGCTGATAAAGGGCGCCAGTCGCGTTAAACACGTCGCCGCGCTTCGGCATCGGCGGCGGTCTGCCATTGAGACATGGGTATGAAACGTGTTTGTTGACATCATGGGTGCGCTTCTGCCACGACCATCGTGACGTCAGCTCCAACGACCGATATGTCACCGGGAGAAGCGACCAATGGCAGCTGAGCAAATGAAATGAAAACTAAATAAATCATTACTAGATGCAGCCTCAGGTTTTATTTGAAAGACATGCTTTCCGATTGCAACTGAAGTTTGTGAGCGTTATTTAAATGAAAGTATGAAGCAGCTACCGATGGAATAGGGACGGCCAATAATGACAACGCCATGACAGGTGACACGCTTATTGCCGAATAGCTGTCCAATTATTGCTTTAAAAGAGCAAATGTATCGCAAAGTTTCAACGGTAGCAGCGGAGATCGTGACATAAGATTTAAAACAATCTTAAATACGAAAATTTTCATCACGTGGCCACTGGTGTGCATACCAGTAACCTTAAATACAAAAATTTTCATCATGTGGCCACTGGTGCGCATACCAGTCACCCAAGAAAAGCCAATAACGCTGGGCAGACCTTACATTTCTTAATACACGATAGCTGACACTTGCTTGCGGCGTTTTGTTCTCCAAATCGACGACTTCTACGAAAGCTGAAAATTCTTATAGGAGGGCGAGAAAGCTGAGGTATGTCACAGAGAAACATCCTCTGACAAGCCTTTGATTCAGAGACCACGTTTTCGTTGTTTTGGGCTCACAACATCTACTGCCCCAAAATAACGTAACAATTGCGAGATTTTAACCTTTAGATTAATGAACAAAATAAACATGTAATTTGTAAAGCCTTGCTGGTCTAAACAGTTTTCAGTCTTCATAGTTTGTGCATAAATTGTTTTGAATTACAATGCCGTCAGCTCCTCACAAAGGCATCTTAAACGGGCACAAGCCGAACTCCGTGGTATATTTTCCGTACTGAACAAACGCACAAGACCTCATTCTTTCTGAGTTCTCTTCTGGAAAGCAAAGTTGTTTCCCTTAATTCACGACAAACTTTCTTCTAAAACGGTATTTTGTCATTTAAGAAACGTGCGATGCTTTTCTCGTAAAGCGAACTTCTAAAATCGCACAACTCAGAATCCATCTTTTCGTCTTTTTAACTAGCATTAAATGCGCTTGGCTGTTTCGCAAATACTGAGCATACATGCTAAGGCAAATATAACTTAGTAAGAACGCAAACGGAGTACAGCGATATTCTTTAAGCAGTCCGGTTTATGCAAATTAAGTAATATAAAGCCTTGACTGTGCGATCGCTTACCAGTGCGAACGTATCTTGGGGACATGAAAATGACACAACTGCGCTGTCTTAGACGGTGCTACAGAGAGTTTTAGCTCACAGTTCATAACAGTCAGCGCATGCGAACCACGGCTGCATTTTCAGAGCTGCGCGCAGGGAACGAAGCTCTTCTAAAACGCACTAAGAGCACAGACACAGCACGCATAGCTTGCACACAACAGAGAGAGAGAGCTATCCGGCGAGACGAACACTCGCGCGACATATATACGTATTGCACCCAGTAATTATGCGAGTAGGAAACGATAAGAACAAGTAGACACAACGCGATCACGCTTTCGAAAACCACGAGCACACGCTGATACAAAGAACCCCATCAACTGAAAGCGACGGGAAATCACAACCTGGATATGACCTTCGCTGATTTCGTGCCTCCAGCATGTGCCGTTCACCCACCTTCCGCATATATGTACATTACATAAAAAATAAATAGTGCTGCTTCGTGCCGTAGCCCCAGAGGGAAGTGTTGAGTACACAAAAATACCCCCAGCGAACACAACAAAGCTATTGCATGCGCGGCTGGTAACCAGCGGGCAGTATATCTCGGCGCCTATTAACGGGGTAGCGATAAGAAATAAAAGATAAGCATTAGCTTCAAACGCTGTAGGATTTAGGTTTGAAAGCGCCAGCTATCAACCTTGATGCCTGAAAATTGTTTTTATGGTTGTTCGGTGCGAACTTTCTTGTAGTCGCAGTTGAGCGTATTTTTAATAGGCTCATATCGAGACGGGTCAAAAACATGACTGGACACTTAAGCTCCGCCTTAAGGCTATGACGCGATAGTGTTAATCGGTCCCTGCAACGGCCTGGGGTCCTTTTTGCGCATCTCTTCACAGATACGGCCATTTTCTAGTTTACATTCATAGATAGCGGGGAGCCCCCATACCACTTCCGGTGAAGTGGTGCAGCGGATAAGCGATGCGCCACTGTCCCGATAGATGGCGTTTAAAACACAGCTACCGGTGGGGTTTGTGATACCCAGCTTGATCTCCCCGAACAACTACTTGCGACTGGTTATTAATTTAACTGCCACCTGCCATGGTGGGTATAGGTTTTGACGCCTTCGCAAGTTCACGTGATCTAGGTGCAGGTGTGACGCCTGCTTTCTCGCTCACAACGTCGACAACGTCGATGCCAGATTTTCTACAGACCGGGATCCTTAACGCTGTCACATTGAACATATCAAGGTTTATTATCTCATCAAAAAAGGAGTTCTTTATGCGATGTAGAAAGAAACAGCTGGGATGAAATGGCATTTCTAAGCATTATCAGTCGGCTCTGGCACGTTTAATAATGTTTGATTCTCTTCACTGAAAGTCATAGTTGATATGTGGCAGGCTTAACACCAAACAACGGGTGGTGTCTGCTATTAGCGATGTTGAATGTTATTTAATCCAAATGCTCGTACCTTAGATTACCTGTCCCTTACAAAAAATTATTTAGACAGTCTATAGACAGTCCATAGATTTCTGTCTATAAAGACTAGAGACTATCTATGGACAAACCCTACAGAACAGTCTATAGGCAACAAAAATGTTATAGACAGTCTATAGACAATCTATAGATTTATGGCCATACACTTTTAGTAGACTTTTGTCTACAGGCAGTCTATATACTATGAATAGCCAAGAATTAATATCTATATGAAGGCAACAGAATCTATAAGAAGTCTATAGACTGTCTATAGACCATTTTTGTAAGGGGTATACCGACAAGGGATATCCAAGGCAAAACTGCCGTTTTTGGATACAGTGTTTTAAAACTCAGTACTGCGACCAACTCTGCAACAAATTTCAGATTTTTGCTTCATTTTACTCTTGCCGCCAACTTTCTTTATTAAGGCTTGGAGCTTTATCACCCACGCTATTGAAAACGATATGTAGCGGCGTTTGTCATCCTTCGGTTTCCTACATGTTCAAATCTGCGGAGAGAGTCCGCTAGAAAAGCTGATATGTTCGACTGATCGCAAAGAGATATGTGATGCAATTACTTTCGCTAAATCATCAGATTCTGGCGCCAGTGTGAATATAATTGCCCATCTTAACGAATGCATATATATTCTTTATGTATTGGATTCACCCCCATTATATAATATTTTGTTTCTGTATTAGGAGGCGCCGCGACTTAGTACTACAAGACAATGTCGTAAAAACCCTTCATTTTCTGCTCTCTGTTCGCGTTTCGCTTTTAACAGCAACAAGAACGAAGCCTCGTGTTAAATTCTCATGAAAAAAGAGCCGTTTGTGAACTAACCCGTAGAACGCTCAGAAACCTCCATCACGCACACTGCAACGTGGACGAACCCACGACATTCCATCGCAGCACGGTAGCACCATACAACAGCACGCGTGAAGAAAAAAAACCCAAGACAACGCTCAAAAAACGCCGAGTCTGAACACGTTACACACACGAAATAGAGATTAAAAGCGGACACTCATTGTGCGGTTATGTCGGTACAGCTATACACATACATTCGCGCTTACGCGCGCATGTTTCTCGTTTATCTGCTTCTTACTGTCTCTTCGAGACGACTACAGGAAGACGTGGGTATATTTCGTTAGGCGTTTATCCGGGCTTGACAGTCACGCCGTGGCAACACCGTGGTGTTTCCCATGGCATCCTCACGGACTCCTTCTCAACCTCACTTCATGCCTGACACTGACTCGTCTCTAGCTTCTGTCTCAGCATTATTGCGCAGCATTACCGACGCTGCTGGTATAGTCCCGGCCAATCAGGTACCGAATCTGCGAAGCTTCTCATCCGCAAGAATGGTTCGGGATTGGCTGGAGCCTAGGCTATCCTACTGTCGTGATTGGTCACCAGCAGACACTGCCCTGTCGCCATGCGCGGCACCTTCGTCTTGGCTTACACCAGCTCTGGCGTTCTTAGTACTAAATGACTTCCGCAGGACAGAGTGTCGCAGTCCTTCAACCCGAAGAACACTGACCTCGCCTCCGTTGCCTGCATTATTTCAAAGTTTATGCTGCCCTGGGTGGTGAAAAGCTTTCGCCGGGAAAGTGCTGTCGAGAGAGAGCTGATTGTTTCTGGGGCTGCACCTCAGTCGAGAGCCCAGAGGTACAATCAGATCATCCAAGGCCCTTGGACCGTTTATGGGATAGTGGAGCATATACTGTGGTACATCATATACGTCCCATTATCCTGTAAAGGGCTAAAGTGCACTTAGGAGCAAAAGGATGCGTTACTATTTTTTGTGCTTGTTTTAGTTTTGATGTGCCGACACATTTTGTATAGAAGGACGCCCCAGTGAGGGGAATGCATTGCGGAAGGAGTTTTGTGGGAGGGCGTCTTTTGAAACTCTGCTCTCCGAAGTGTTTGCAATACTTTAGGCTTGCAGTTGAGAACATGCAACAAAAAAGCTCACTCCAAGAGAGCTAAAGACCACTAGAAATGCTCGCTCTAACTGGCGAACCATTAGTAGCAACCCGATCGTGATCCGCAGAGGTTACCGAACTCGAGGTTCAACGGGCCTAGAACGGACCTCTTGGAAACGGCTTCGTCGGCCAAAGGCTCTAGATGCAAGCTCATTGGGTTGACTGTGTAGCCACAGTAGTTTCTAAACTTTAGACAGCGGCTGTCAATCTCGATCAACCTCCTGGACATCGACATCGAGGGGCCCGAATCCTTGCTCCTCGACCCGAGGTCAGCACAGCGACGACAGGGCTCCTCCGCAAGACACAGTGCCGTGCCCGGATCACTCGAAGGTCTGCCAGCGCTGATTTGGGGGCGGCTGCTCGTCGTAGGGTCTGGGTGGCACAGGCGGAGGCCTCCCGTTGGCCACGTCGGCCAGCTTGGCACTGATCTCTTGCGCCGAGGGCGGCTGCTGCTGCCGCTGCTGCGGCGGCACCGGCGGCGCTTGCAGCGTGAACCCCTGCGTGGGTATTTTGAGCTCGATGCGCTCCTCCATCAGGGACTCCAGGTTGCTCTGCTTGATGCCGTAGCAGAAGTACATGAACATGCCTGCGCCAGCACACGAAGCGGAACCAGAGTCAGAATTATGCCTTTGCATATACATTAGTAATTGTCAGTAAACCATTAAGGTCTAAACGAGCAATGGGTTATGAGTCGAGCCGAAACGGAAGGCGTCGGATTAACTTCGAAAACGTGGGGCTTTCTAATATGCACCAAAATACATGGGCGACTGTGCACTTCGCATTCCCAGAAGCTTGCCTGTCGCGGTTGGAATACAACCCCAATACGTATGCTCAGCAGTCGAACAACATATATATCCTTTAAGTCATGGTGGCGATATCTATTTTTCTTGCTGTAATTTTTGTTCTTTTTACACACAGACAAATATTCAGCGCTACAGGGATGGTGAATGATGGGATAAGAAACACTTAGAAAGTCTCTGTCCACAGGTTGTCGTTCGTCCACGATAGGAGCAGGGCCTGATGGAAACGGCACGGAAGGTAGATTAAAGCAAGACGTATGCATACGCGTATGCATACGTCTTGCTTTAATCCACCTTCCGTGCCGTTTCCATCATGCCCTGCTCCTATCGTGGACGAACGACAACCTGTTGAAATTTCAGTTTTTAAGCACGAAATGCTTTTAGCTGCCGTTCTCAGCAATCACAGGTGAACATCGTCCGGAAATGCGGCGAACCTGAGGCCGAACGTGAATCCTAATATTCCGGAACTTTCCGTCCGAATGACATCCAGCTGGCAGCACACTAAAAGAAACGAAACTCCGCGCAGCCCGCCGAACGTTCTCGAATGACGGCGAAGGTTTCTAGGGCTACCATCGGCAGCACGTAGCATTGTGGCTGTTACAGCTGTTATAGTGGTACGGCGAAGATTTCTAGGGCTACCATCGGCAACGCATAGCATTGTGGCTGTTACAGCTGTTGCAGTGGTTCCCACTGTGTGCGTTCGAACGAAAGTTACCGCACGACTTCCGAGTCAACACCACTGCCGCGCAAGGCGATGAACCAAGGGAGGAATGTGCTGTTCAGGAAGTTAACGTGAACAGATAGGACCCATACTTGATAGGATAGGATAGGATAACTTTATTCAGGTCTAGCGCAAGTGTTTTTGTTCGGTTCAGACGAGTCCATCTCCGCAACGATCGGTTGCACCTATACCAGGGCTCCGCTGGATGCTGCCGTCAGCTGAGCTCGCCGTATCAGACCGATCAGGTCATCGCGGCAGTCGCTGTAGAGCATAGCCTCCCATTGCTCCGCACTTGGGTTTGGTATAATTTGAACGACGTCGACATTTTTACATGCCCATTTTGTGATGTAGTGTAGGTGTTTCATGGTACTACGGGCAATTGTGTTCGTAAAGTGTAGGGGTGATTTTACTTAGTGTGCTTAGGTTTGGATATGACCCCATTTGTAGTTGTCTCCATGGGACAGCTTCTTCTTTGTTTAAGGATTTGTGCGGTGGGGGGTACCGTATCCTGTTGCCTTTGTAGTTGTTTAGTATGACCGAGTATACCTGAGGTACTGGCAGGGATTCCTCAAGGTCATTGACGTTGCATGCTCGGTAGTTAGTATATCCCCGAGCTATCCTGTCCGCATCTTGGTTTCCTGCCACCCCCGTGTGCCCTGGTACCCAGATGATCTTATGTTTGATCGGTTCTGGATATGTCTGTTGTGTCTTGCAGCCTACAGAGTGGAGTATGCGGAGTGCTCTGTGACCAACTCTGCCGCAAAGATAGTTGCGGCAGGCTGCTTCTGAGTCAGCAAGAATTGTCAGTGACCGCCCAATCCGATAGCCCTCCGCTGCCGCTTGAGCTACGGCCGCCTCTTCTGCCTCGGCTATCGTGCAGTCTTGCAATGAGGCGCTGGTAATCCCGTGTGATTCCGGGTTGACTACAGTTGCCCCTGCGTTGTTGGTGTTTTGTCCCCTGGTCATGGCGTATGTGGCAGTGTCCACGTACACTGTTGTATCCTGGGATGCGTGTGTTTTCTGTAAGCGGTCGGCTTTTGCCTCTCTGCGGTCTTTGTGGAGGTTGGGGTCCATATTTCTTGGTATAGGTGCCACTCTGAGCGTGCTGCAGTATTCATAGGGGATCGTTTCGGTTCGCAATATCTCCCGAATTTGCTCGGTGTAGCCCGGTTTCTTCAAGATAACTCTGCCGGTGGGAGTCTGCTGCCGTCTGCGCATTTGCGCGACGAGCTGCGCTTCCCGTAGTTCTTCGAACGTGTTGTGCAGTCCCAAGGCTAAGAGCTTGTCAGTTGAGGTGCTATGGGGTAGTCGAAGCGCGATTTTATACGCTTTGCGTAAAATCCCGTCCGCCTATTGTATTTAACTCTTGATGTGGTTGTAGTACGGGAGACTGTACGTCGCTACCCTTGAACGTGCTACACCTTTTCCGCATTGCATTTCGTGGTTGCAGCCACACGTAACGACGAGACAGGCTACTACTCTTTTTTCTCCAAAGACGCGCCCCAGGGAACGGTTGCAGCCTGTGACATAGAATTAAAAAAAAATCTGTTTCAGCTGCTCACTATTGGTGTGTTGTCCAGCCTTCTAGATTTATGGGTGTGGGGTTTAACGTCCTATAGCGACTCAGGCCATGAGGGACGCCGTAGTCAAGGGCTCTGGAAATCTCAGCCGCCTGGGGTTCTTTAACGTGCATCTAGAATTTCGCCTCCGTCGAAATTCGACCTCCGCGGCCGAGCTCGAACCCGCGTCTTTCGGGTCAGCTGCCGAGCAGCCATAACCACTGAGCCACTCCAGCCTTCTTGAGTAAGGCAGATTATCACTAATCACTTATGTTGTTCAGCAGCATCAGTTCATAAGAGACATGAGTGAACGAATTCCTAGCACAAAAATTTCCCCTCATATGTATGGCTATAGTATGCATGACCCAATATGCGCAATACATTACTTTAGCTTTCGTCGTTGAAAAAAAGGGGGCCAAAGCTGTTTACCCGAAGCAAATTTACACTCGCTTGGAAATGGGGAGAGTCTCTTTCCTTTAAGACCGCCTCTTGAAGCTAAATAAACTTCAGTAGCGCAGTTTAGCTTCGTATCAGACAGTAGACGCGGTGAATATAAAAAAATAGAAAGAAAGGCAGGTATCGCCTGCACGGACCACCCACCTAGGACCATCCACACGATGAACCGCACCAAGGTGAGCACAGACAGCTTGAAGATCAGGTAGATGTTGACTACGACAGCTATGGCTGGCACTACAGGCACACCGGGAGCCTTGAATTTCAGGTCACATCTGGAAGCAACGTCAGGCATAACCTGTTGATTGTCAGCTGGAATGCAGCGAGCGATAGAGTATGAAGACTGTGTAGCTTGTGGAACAGGGCTACAAGGTAAGTACTTCTTTGACGTCTTGATAAACGAGCTGTTTTAGGTCTAGAATTCCTGGAGCTGTTTATACTGAAAACTAACTGTAATAACTAATCAGAGCTATTTGATTAAGTCCAGTGTTTCATACGCATACACCACTAACAAAGGTGCGAGTCTCGCCAAGGCATTCACAGAGGGAGGAGTGTTAAAAGTTGCCGGTTCTTATAAATGGCATTTGAGGATGAGGCACTTGTGCATGTGAGACGCGCATTACCATGGCGTTTCTGGTTCGAATTGAGGAGTTTGTAACTAGTTCCTTTATCTTGTTGGTGCGGAAAGGAGATTTTGCTCCTTACTACAAGGAATTCTCTAACAAACGCAATTCGGCCTTCATGCACTAAGAACGCAATATTCGGGTAGCCCGAACTGCATGAAGTTGCTGTGTCTGTTGGATTTGTTTACAGTCAGGGTCGCCCTTGTGTTGCTTTTCACCTCGCGACATAAGCCCAATATATCTGCTGTCTCAGAGAACCTGAAAATTCCAACAATAAAAAAGGTAGAAAGCAATCGCTAGCGCATTGGCAAAAAATCGACAAACAAAGGCACGACATATGTTGACATTGTCGGCAGAGACCACCTGACAAAGGTTTCAAGTCCTGTACGTATTAACGCCTCCCGGTGCTATCAGTACGATGAAGAGCTGGAAAGTCTCCCAGCAAGATCGCAGTAGCTAGGAAAACGAAAGACAATGCATGCCATGCAAGCGCTCAAATCGGACATGTTTCCCAGTTTTCCATTACTCGGCAAATATCCTTTGCGCGTTGTTGGTAGCTGCTGCTGTGACTCCGAAGGTGGGTGCGGTGTAGTGATAGCGAGACCAAACGCGAGTACTCGTCTCTAAGAAGGCAATAGGGAGTTTTAGCACAGCGTGGACGCACAAGCATAGACAAATTATGGGCTAGCCGTATGTCTCCTGCGCATGCGCAGTGGAAGTTGCGCGTCCTCATCTACCCTCTCGATGTCGCCAATGGGTAACGGCAGCTAGGCGCCGTACGGCAGCACAGCTTCGCTAAAACTCCCTAATGTGTGCGTCTCGCTCACTTGGCCTGCGGCTCTTTGGCGATGAGGAAGACGGAGGCGAGGATGCCCGCGAGGCAGGCGAACATTATGACGAGCACGAAGCCGTTGCCGCGCTCCAGGGCTCCCACGCCGCACACGATGACCAGGTCGAAGGCGATGGCGAACACGTACAGCAGGCCCACCAGCTTCATCACCTGCGACGCACACGATTCGGTTACGAGAGGCTTCGAAAATGGGCAGAAAATTGGCACGAGACACAGTAACCACGGTTTTTGTCTTTCCCTCCATTTTTATCGCATCACTAAAACGCGGTCAGTGCAACGACATACTACAGCAAAATTCGTGGTGTTTGTTTTGCCACATTCTTTGTTTAGTGCTACCAGCACGTGGCCTTATCACTTTGACTGCTGCGTGATATGCTGCCAACTTTCTCAGGAAAGATACTAACCTCGTGGAGCAGTTTCTGCTGTGTTCGAGATTGCTTCCCGTGCCTTAAGCCGAAAGTTTTTTGTGACCTTTACATCGAGCGCGACCGAGAGTGGCAGTGATTATGATCTTCGACGAGCGCCCAGCACACTTGCTTCAGCAACCGACTGGTTGCTTCTGTTTGCGAACCCAAGTTAGCCCAATGAACAGTTCGAGTGTAATGCAGCTGTTTTCTGTCTTCTGTCAACGTCCGCGCACGCGCTGCACGTCGTACGAGCCACGCAATGTTCAAAAGAATCGAAGAACAAAACTAGAGTCGGTGCGTTGCTGGAGGCAATTTGGCGGATATGGCAGAACCGGAAACCTTGCTACTAAGCTTCCGGAGCTACGTGTGACAGAAGACTAGAAAGGTTGCAAATGGATATAGTACTTGTTGAGAATTTGTTATCTGACCCTGCCGTTCATTCGAGCGGACGCTAGAAAAAAAAAAGCTCTATGAACTTGCGAAATGATTTTAAGTTTGCGTTCAGCAAGAACCCACAGGGGAACATTACAGCATTAAAACCGTGGGCATTTAAGATCTCTGCGTTCTCGGCAGAAAACTAACACGCCGCAGCAGGCACTGTGTGTTATGCACGTATTCAGGCATTATCTATGTAACCATGGTTACTGCTGCAATAAGAACTGAATCATGAAACCTCAGCGCAAAAAGTAGATTGTGTGGATGGCTTCTACAGGCGTGCTGCCGCGCTCTGTGCGAGAGTTAAGATGAATGGCGTCGGGAGAGATCGAAGGGACGGCTGCACTGTCGGGATACAGTGGAGCCCACTTATAGCGGACGCATTTGTAACGAACGGCCGTTTATTACGAACAAAGGGGGTGCTTCTGTCAAAATATGCATTAGGGCAAGGGCACTGCGTCTCAACTGCAATGAACAACCGTGGCCCCGCAACTCGGTTACTAAGCCGCCGCGGTGGCTGAGTGGTTATGGCGCTCGGCTGCCGGCCCGAAAGACGCGGGTTCGATCCCGGCCGCGGCGGTCGGATTTCGATGGAGGCGAAATTCTAGAGGCCCGTGTACTGTGCGATGTCAGTGCACGTTAAAGAACCCCAGGTGGTCGAAATTTCCGGAGCCCTTCACTACGGCGTCTCTCATAGCCTGAGTTGCTTTGGGACGTTAAACCCCTATAAACAAACAAACAAACTCGGTTACAGCGAATCAGGAGGCACCGTAAACTCGCCCTCGCACTCAAAAAATTTACGCTTCCCTGCGCTAGCTTCCTTGCGGGATCTTTACAACTTTGTCGAGAATTGGAGACGAGGGAACAGAGATGTCGCTAGTGAGGCACGGGATGAGGCGCAGGTCCATGACAAGATGAGGGGGAGCAGGACCATCGGTCCGCTTCATCGAGTGCCGCTGATCCTATAGTTCCTCTTCTGTTAATTCGACTTACAACCAATTCCCACGCGCGCTTCGACCGGGATTAGTTACACGAGTATACCCTGATCCTGAAACAGCTAATCGGCAGCAAGGGTCTCGGCGAGAGGAACTTCACCGCGCTGGAGAGGGTTTGGAAGAACCGTGATAGGATCTGCCTTGAAGAAGTGGCCTTGTACAACGAAATTTTCAATGATATATAAACGCCATTATTGTCTCCCCGTATTTTTGGCACTAATGTGGCATATCCACATACTGCGAAATTTGGATACAACGAACAGAATCCGCGCGACCGTCAGGTTCGTTATAAGTGGGCTCGATGTATTTTGTCGAAGAGCGGGACAACGCTTGCCATCACATTTCACAAAGTGGTGACATCCAAGACCTATAGCACAGGACACGAGGGAGCGGAACTGAACAGACACGACAGACGGCTCAGAAGAGGAACAAATACAGTTAAAACGTTTTCCTTCTTTTTGTCGACCGGTAGAGAGAGCGAAGTTGGAGGAGAAAAGACGGAAAGCAACCCGAAACCAAAATGCAACCGCCACCGGCGAGAAGATCCAGCATTTTTTAGTTTGCATTGGCAAGAATCAGCATTCAATTCATTTATGTGACAAATGTGGTGCTGTAACTGCAATTGACAGTTCGTGGTGACGTGAGCAACAGAAATACGAAACTCGCAAACGCAAAAAGCAGCGACGTTGCGGGGCCGAACTGCAATAGCGTCAATGTGGGCCTGAGCAGTTATAGCGATTAATGTTCTGGTTCGGGATAGTTGGTTCATGTTGAACTGTTAGAAACGGCGCAAAGAAGACGTCGACGACAAAAAGGAACACTTACAGACAGGATGGGCGCTTACTACCAGATAAGGTACTCTATGTAAGTGTTCCTTTTCGTCGTTCACGTCTTTTCTGCGATGTTTCTAACAGTGCAGTTAAAGCTATTTTATACAATAAGTCCGCGTCGACACTTCTAAGGAATACACTCGAAAGTTGTTTTGATAGCACTAGCTATCTCCTTCCATTCGCATTTGCTTTTATAGATTAATCTTCCCTTCGGAATCTTTCTTCGGAAATTTGATCTTCCTTCGGAAAAACACATTGGCCTCCATTCTTTTTTGACGAAAAAGGTTTAAAAACTCCCCCCCCTCTCGCGTCCCCCGCCTCTAACCGCCCCTCTAAAAAAGCGTTGTGTGCCTCTGTTGACTGCATAAATCCGTGAGAACCGCACATGCAGCATACATTCAAACAAAGGAATAAAAATGTTGCAGCCGTTCTACTCGAAGAGCAGCAATCGAAAGGTCAATGCTACAGTCCTTGAGCCCAAACAAACAAGACGCGATCGTAGCGCGGCGCTGCTAAGTATCTCAGGGAGTGAATTGAAGCCCACGATTAAATACCCAAACATGGAAAGTACAACGGCAAAGTTAAAAATAAATGCGAAGAAATTTGAAGTAATGTTCAGCGTAAAGAAACATTGCAGGTTGTCGAGTTGTGAAAGCAATAAGGATAAACATTTGTCTAAGCGTACAAGTGACAGTAGAACCGGGGCTGAACTTTGGAGGCTACGTGAAACCTTTAAAATTAGCTACATAGGGAACTCTACCTCTTTGTCTCTTTTCATTCTTCACTCTCACCTTCCTCCCTTACCTTACGGCGCGGTTAGAGTGCCCACCGAGATATGTGAGACAATTACTGCGCCATTTCCTTTCCTTAAAAAATCAATATCAATTTCAAATTAGCTAAAGGGCGGAACGGTGAACTATGGGAAGGGAAATGTTAGCAGTAACATCAAGAGTCAGAGAAAGGATACAGCGTTTACTAGAGAACAAAATCGAAGTAAAGATGCACTAGAAGAAATCAGAAAGAGGAAATGGATTTGGATGGGGTGTGCAATCCATAGAAAAAAACATAGCTCGTTAACCGGAAGAACATCAGCTTAGCCGGAGGTGATGTAGAGGAATGTGCAGGGACCGGATTAAGAAATCTGCAGAGATAGTGTGTTTGCGGCTGGCACCCCTGTCCCACAGTGGATGTAATCCGGCTGACGTTGTTGATGACGAAGGTGGCGTTGCTGCTGAGGATAGATACCTTCATGCCCGAGCTGTCGGTGGCCGGTCCGGGATGTCCGCGCAGGAAAGGCAGCAGGTATCCGAGCTGCTTGGTCTTGGTCTCCCACCAGGTGGGCTGCTGGAACATGTCCTCCTCAATGCTCTCCTGGGCCTCCAGCATCGAGCCGTAGCCCTCCTGCTGCTGCACGTGAAGGGTGCCGTCGCCTGCACCAGCGTCGCGGTCAATGGTTAGATTACGTTCGATGGGTGCCTCCTTCGGACCCTCGTATTCAACTGAGACCAAGCGAGCAGTTCGGACCTGAACCCAAGGAACCGACAAAAGCGTTGGCAAAAGTTTGCTTGGATATATTCAAAGCAACTGATGTGTATGGTTAAGGCGACAACTAAATAGGAATATAATTACAGAGTAATAACAGCCGATTACAAGGGCTAATGCCTATTTCTTCCTATTTCATCCTATTTCTTCAATGTAGCATGCACAAAGTAACGTAAAGTAATTCTGGGACATTAGCGCAAAAGACGAGGACAGTAAGGAAAGAGAGAGAGAGAAAAATAAAACATTTATTATTTCATTGAGGTGTTCTACGAGTCAGGTAGGCGGACTCCTCAGTTCAGGACTCCGGTGGCTTGGGCGGATGCCTGGACCAGTCTGATGATGCGACACTGGTCCTCCAGACCATTGCTGGTCAGGGCTGCCTCCCACTGCTCGTATGATGTCTGTAATGTTTTTGGATGAGGTGGTTTTTGGGGACAATTCCAGGAAATGTGAAACAGCGTAGGCTCTTCGCCGCACCATGGACAGAAGGGGCGGTATTTGGAAGGGTGAATGAAGCTGTACAAGTACAGGTTAGGGAAGGTATTCGTTTGTATTCGCCTCCAAAATGTGGCTTCTTCTGTAGTGAGTTTAATATGGGGAGGGGGATATATTCTACGATCTAATCTAAGCATCGCCAGCCGTTGCCCATAGTTTGATGGTAGAGGGGTGTGGTACGGGCAAAAACAACAGCACCAACGCTGTCGTTGCTGTCTTCGTCTTTTGCGCTAATGTCCCAGAAGTATGTATCACCAACTCGCCTGTCTTGCCACCGTGTTGAAAGTAAAGTAAATTAAGGAATAAACCCCTCGACCTACAAAGCAGATTATGAAGGAGTGGTGGATGACAAGTCGAAGATGCGGGCGGCGCGTCCCCGGCAAAGTTAAGCGCTGAAATTCGGAGCCTGGTAAATTTTCCCATTATCGGAGGAATCTGCTTATAATGTTCCCAAGCCGTGCCTTGTTTTCTGTAGGTAAGCTTTCTTTCGGGACTGAGTCCACCTGCATGCAGAGTAAAACCTTACTGCTTCTCCTAAGTATAGCGTGATGTGTACTAGTACGGTAGCATGACATGCTACGCCTCAACTTCCTTCCGGGAAGTCCTGTCTCGAAAAATGACACTTTTGCAAATGCAGCCGCATCCTAATAATATCCGACACCGTAAGGTAGAAAGTGTGTCGGGCTCAACCAGCTTCAGAAAACGTGACTACTACATCTGCATGTGTCATGCGCAGTGCAGATGTGCTCGGCAGATGGCGCGAGCAGGTCGGGGAGTGATCGGCGTGTGTGCATACTACATACCTCTCCGTTCGTCCTCGTCACTGTCGGGCGTGACCACGCGGTTGGTCCTCTTGGTGCGGATGGTGGTGGTGGAGGCCCCCAGCGGCGGCGCCGATCCGACGCCCAAACCGAGCCCCCGCAGCGAGGGCACCATGGAGGGCGGCGCCTCGCTGCTGGGCGTCGGGCACTGGGAGCGCACCGACTCCGGAAGCAGCTCCACCAGCGTCTTGGTGCGCGGCTGGTAGCGCAGGAGCAGCACGCACGTGGACACCAGCGTGTACGCCATCAGGGTGCCTGCGACGTTCACAACGCCCCGGCGAGAAAGCTGCTGAATTGAGAAGTCCACAGGGGCACCCAACTCCATTACGTGTCGGCAGTGCGATAGAACCTTTACCGGAAGTGACGCAACTTCAGTTGGGGTGACGTCACTTTCCTCCAGCCAATGGGAATTCTCTCGTCTGCTGACGTCACCTGTCTCCAGCCAATAGGAATGCTCCGATTTGGCGACGTCACTCCCCCCATCCAATGGGTGAGGTTTATGACCGACGACGCATTTTGGCCTCATGGCGCTTCTAATGCTATCGCGTTATCAACTGATTGAGACAGCGTTACGTGCCAAAACAACACAGCAGACCATGAGGCATGCCGCACTAGAGGACTCCGCATCAAATTATATTTCCTGAGGTTTTTTAACTACCACCGAAGTCACAGTACGCGGGCGCTTTGGCATTCCAGACTCAGTCGAAATGCGGCTGCCGCAGACCGGTTCATATTGGCGAACTCGTGCTGAGCAGCCTGTTGTCACGGCCAGTGAACCACCGTATAGAGCGGAAAGAAATCGGAGATTTATCATAGCAGATACGTATTAGCGTGGACGTATACATGTTAAACGTACGCCTACTGCGCACGCGCACTTTCACGGCATGCAGCAAGGTGGGACGCGCACCTGACAATGCAAGTACGCAGGAAGCATACGTTAATCATGTATACGTACACGCTGGTACGTCTCAGTTACGATAAGACTCTCAGTTTACGCACGATGACGCCCACTGTGTAAACCGAATTCGTCGCATTGGTCACGTTTGTAGTGATTGCTGTATCAATAACGTTTCATTAGTTACACGCTTAGTCCCCTCACGTATCTTGAAAAGAACAGCTTTTAGCAAGGCTGGATCATCAACACGAGGGCTTAAAAAGCAAAGCTGCGCCTCGCCCGTAGTCACACCGTGAAGAAGGGACCGAGCCGGCCCCGAAACGTCTTGTTTTTCAAAAATTAACCTTGTTGGCGTCAGTCACCTTTCTACTAAATTAATTTTCCCAACCAGACAGACTTCTGTCAAATGTTTTCTTTTGAATCATCAGCTTTTCCCGCATTTTATCTGCAGGAGTCCTGTCTAGACTGTATAACGTCACTCATCGCATTCATACCCCGTTTTACTTTGCGTTCTGCTTATTGCCTACTGCACTGAAGGGACTGGCCCTGAGGGGTCATCGGTAATCCAAGACGCCGTGTATCACTCGTCCTGAATGCGAATAAAATGGCGTCGCATACGTCCCGCCAGTGGAATGGCGGAAGCTTAATGTATCTATGTACATTTAAACAATTTAGAGCTTACTACGACCCTCTATTCAAAGCTAGGTCGTTTCTTCGGTAGCGAGGCGGCCAACCATACACACTAAACAAATTCTCATCCTTAAGGGTGCAAATCAGCTGTCCCCAGAAGAACACCCTTTTAGGTGTTAAAAAAGGTGCAGAGATCAGCACCCTTAAGAAAGGGTGCACAGCATGAAAGTTTAGAGGGCGCGCATCAGTCCAAGGCTTTTGCTTCATGGGTGGATCAATGTGAAGCACCCTTCCAACGTGCATTCGTAGAGGTGTTATGGAAAAATAGTAGCCTTTAATGAGGGTGCAACCATTACATTCTCTAAAGTATCATTAAGTGCACCCTTCCTTATGGGTACTGATCTCTGCACCATTTTTTAGCACCGAACAATTGGAAAAGGGTGCTCGTCTGGGGACAGCTGATTTACACCCTAAAGGGTGAGAAATTGTTTAGTGTGTACGGGCGACAGATTGTAAAGACATGACATGCGTTTTTCCGTTCTTTTAACTGCCTTTTTAAGCTCGTGGTTAAGCCGACTACCGTCCCCAAAGCATATGCGATGTTTGGGCGCTCCAACTCCGCTGCCCGACTCGCTCGCCAGTGTGACTGCTGAGAGACTGCGCCAGTATTGAGGGCAGATTGCGCGAAACCCCACCGCAGTGGGAAAATGCTTACTTCCGGTTTCCGTCGCGCGGACTCTTCTTTCGATTGGAGCATTTCCCGACCTCCGGAAGTCACTTCCGCGCGCTTCCGCCGAAGCGCTTCAGCACACTAGCGTGTTATCCGCTCTTTCCGCATCCGGTTTGACCGTATAACCGAAAATTTCCCCCTTTTTTTTGCCGCCGGCCTTCGCGTTTCAGTGATCGTTGCCTTCGCGCTTCGTGACGCATCCAGTACTGAATTTGGGCTGTATGGCAAGTCTTCACGGGTTTCTATATCTTTTGCGTGTTAGTCAGCCCTCAGTTCTGTCCGTACGCTCGTTTTAAAGTGCGGGAACTTTATGCACTCTAGACATCTTAGTGAAAACCGCACTGACTGGGATCTTAACTTCGAGAAAGAGTAAACGCAATCCCATTGTATTCGTTCAAAAGTGCATACTTTTCTTCACAGCCTTACTGTCAATTCGCTTCACAATAACTTTTAGTTCTTTGTCGTGCACTCTCTGTGCAGATAGCATCGGATGTTGAGGGCACATCTTTGCGAGGGATGAAATCGTGCACCCACCTATAGACATCATCTCGACGAGCACGTCGAGGCTCATGACGATAGAGACGACGGCCGTGGCGCCACCTAGTAGAAGTGTGGCGAAGGCGGGAGTCTCCGTCACAGGCCACACTTTGGACAGGGCCCTGGTGAAAAAGCAGAGACACCAGTGTCGAAACAAGACGCGTTGGACAGCAAGGCATACAGGAACTGGCGGGTACCACCATCCTCGGTTGATTAAACGAAATACGCGTACTTTCAAATTAACTGGCCCTCATCCTTTCCCTCTACTACTATAGTTCCTGAGTTGTAAGCGCATTTTAGTCCGTAGTTACCCTACATCACCATCGCACAAAAGCTGTTAGCTTGCCACGTGTTTCGCGAGCATGCGCAGTAAATGAAACCTTTCAGCTTGCAGCCTCCGCGCAACCGCAACTGTTACGCAATCTGAATTGACTACTCATTATAGCTGCACATGTGAGCAGCAAGAACCGCGCTTTATCATAGAGTGCCAGTATACGACTATCGCATACCTCTACTGCCAGCTGCCAACAGCGCATGCGCAGTTGGCCGTAGTTGCCGATGACGTAGAGAGCAGGTACTCTAGCCAAACCTGGCTGCAATCATGTCCGCGGTGGTCACTTATCTGAATCGTAAAGTCGAAACCTTGTGGCGTGGTTGCTTCTTGGCATCATACGTTTGTGCGTGAGGTGGACCGTAACTAACACGCGACGGCACTGCGTTAAACTCTTCGTCTCTATCTGTTCATTTGTTTTTGCTTGGTGGTCAACGCAACACCAGGTTATTGAGTAAAACTGAACTTGTATTGCTTTCTGGCATGGTTACGGTGTAGCAAGGAAGATTTGGCTTAGGGGGTTTAACGTCCCAAAGCGACTCAGGCAATGAGGGATGTCGTAGTGAAGGTCTCCGGAAATTTCTACCACCTGGGGTTCTTTAACGTGCACTGACATCGCACAGAACAACGGGCCTCTATAATTTCACCTCCATCGAAATACGACCGCAGCGGCCGGGATCGAACCCGTTTCTTTCGGGTCAGCAGCCGAGCGCCATAACTACTCAGTACCACGGCGGCGCTGTAGCAAGTAAGAGAAGGCAGACTAGGCAGCACTCAATCCTAAAGGTGCCCTCACAACAGCAATGAGTTCAGATATGTCACACTAACATATTCCAACAAATCACAAGTAACGGTCTAATTAGAGTACAATGTTTACCACAACAAGCCCAATTGGTTGCGTTATGGCAGGAAACGCAGCGTGAAGGAAAATTATAAATACTTATGATTTAAATGCTTCCATGTAGATTCAAAAATGTAGTCGATTTATCGCTTTATTAGAGTACTTTTATCTGATCACTTCAGAGCACTGGGAAAACAGGTAGGGAATTCAATAAATATGATTCGAGAGCTTGGGAAGGAAATAATTTCATAGATCTCGGAAACACTCTTGAATTTACGAGCGTCAAACGAGAAGCCCACCCGTCTTGAATGCGTAAACGCTCCCGCTCAGCGCTGGAAAACCGATCCCACGCTTACCTTAGCCAAGTACTAGCCCAGTAACGCAGCTACCCAGTCGTTGAGTTGCAGTCCTAAAGCCCATACGCATGCATGTCTTAAATCTTCGGCAGCACGCCGACGTGAAGTTTAGATCGATTCACAAACGCGACTTGTACGAGCTGTCCGCAACAGACGCAGGAACAGGAAGCCTCACTTCTCCGAAGTCACTGGGAAACAGATCGAGTTTCGGGCCGGCAGCTGAGACGGGACTGGTCGGTACAAGGTGCTCGTCTTTCCGCCTATAGTCGCTTCGCGGAGACATCAAACTTGCGCCGCGCGCACGTAACGCAAGAAGTCATCTCTCGAGTAACCGCGAGCGCAGTCGCACTCGATATGTTTCAGGAGGTAGTGCGCCGTAACCAGACACTAATGAACGTGAGCCCGTCACTGAAGTTGGAACATCCTTACTGAGTTGATGTAGAGCTCTCGCAAAAAAAGCTGTCTCGACAGGAGTTGTCAAGCTTTGAAGACAAATGTCAGCTCACTGTATAACACATAGACTCATTCCAAAGGTGATGCATGAAATTTAGGCAGGCGTTCAGTGGCTGTGACCGAGTTACCCTTGCCTTGTGGGCGTCAAGAAGTGCGAGAAAACTGTGTTACCTTCATAGCGTCCACTTTGGGAGCACGTGTTATTAAAATAATGAGCTGGGAAAGTTGGGTCTTCTTAAACATTCAGGTTGAAACAGCGCAAAAAAAAGAAGAAAGGAATGATAGGGGGGAAAAAGGAGAGGTCCATAAACTTTCACAAGAAGCACCTCGACCGGCCTCACACATAATTCTGCGTACACACTAGATGCTTGCATGATCTCGTTTCCGTGCCATTTGACAAATGTTCAATTCAGGCAGACAGACAGGAGTTCCAAAAGCGATTCGACGGAGATAACGCAAGCATCTCTGAAGTCCATTTCATAATTACCACCTACGATTTGCTGTTTTACCGACTGGAAGTGGGCCGCACAAAACAAATATTTAACGTCAATGTTAAAGCCTTACTACGTCATGTGTTTCTTGTCTCTTCAATATGCAACTGTAGAGCCCCCGAACTCTTAATTCAACTACTAAGGAATTCTTGATATTTAAAACTGCCCTATCAGGAACTTTAGACTGAAACGTAATGTCTGTCTTAGGAAATTAACTATGAACTACTCTAGGATGAGGCGCTTCGCCTTCCTTGCCGAATGCGCCACTCGCTGTAGGTTACAGGTCCCTTAAAAAGCATTAACGCTGGCTCACTGCACGTTGTCTGGCAAGGTATATGCGCCTTCATCAAAACGTTGCCGCCGAGACCGGGAATCGAACCTTGTTATCAGAGGGAGAACGTCGCGGTTGCTGAGTAGCTGCAACCGCAACGAACTCAATTCCGAGCCTCGGCACAGGTTTTTTTTTATTATTATTCAGTGAGTGTGCGGGGGGTTTCAGTGGGTCCCATAGATGCCGCCACCGAATGAGTTGGTTAGCGGTTAAGCGCAGGCTCTGTTAAGGCGCGTTTATACTCCGGCCTAACGCGCGCGCGCTGCACGGCGACGTCGGCCAAAGCGAGACCCTAGATCTATACTCCAACTGCGCTTGACCGCCGACGTGTTCGGCGGCTTCGGCGCAACCTGACCGCACTGGCGGAGACTTGGAGCACGTCTCTATTTCGCGCCGAGTGCGCCAGCCGCCGCCGGCCCGGCCAGACCGGTTCTGCTCCGCGGCGAGGCGCGCGTTGTGACGTCATGTGCCTCCTCGGAGCACCGCCACGGCGAAATCGCAAGTTCGCGGCCAGTAAAGCTTTCGCTTTAAAAACACAAGGCGTCCGGCATACCTGAAGATGAGGCCGTCCTTGGCCATGGCGTACACGACCCGAGGCATGGGGAACATGGAGCCCAGCATGGAGACCACGAGGCCCGCCAGCGCGCCCAGCGCCACGATGTAGTGGCAGGAGCGGGCACCCCGCTGGGCGAACATCTCCACGAGGCCAGCCCCGGCGTTGATCTGGCTGTATGGAACGATGAGCGTCACCTGTGCGGGCAGAAGCCAGACACGCCACCGCCTCATCAGTGCTGGCATATATATATATATATATATATATATATATATATATATATATATATATATATATATATATATATATATATATATATATATATATATCGCTTCGAGCTGCCGCTCAAGTCACCGTTATCAAACACGCATGCACAGAGGCGCGGCGTAGTCGATGCAAGAGGGAGAGGGGGCATGCTGTCCATCTGCAAGCATTCGTAAGCAAATGGCTTGGCTTTCAGGCAGCTCAGCTTGTGTAGCAGCCACCTCTGCGCTCCTAATGTCTAAAAGGCGAAGAGAACTTTGTCCTGAGTTCCCGGGTTCGAACCTGACCGCGGCGGCTGCGTTTTTATGGAGGCAAAACGCTAATGCGCCCGTGCGCTGAGCGATGCCAGTGCACGTTAAAGATCCCCAGGTGGTCGGAATTATTCCGGAGCCCTCCACTACGGCACCTCTTTCTTCCTTTCTCCTTTCACTGCCTCCTTTATCCCTTCCCTTACGGCGCGGTTCAGGTGTCCGCCGATATATGATACAGATATTGCGCCATTTCCTTTCGCCAAAAACCGATTATTATTGTTATTATTAAGAGAACTTTTCTCCCCGCCACTTTAAAGCCTTCACTGTGCCAGGGGTGACTCTAGAAAGGCGCTCCACTGCCTGGAACTCAACCCAATGGCGCGGGAATGCGACTATATAAGAATGCGAATATCAGCGTATTCATACAAGCCTCATTTGTGACGAAAAACTTGGGCTGTAAAGAAGAATAATTGTATAAGAAATCGGGACGAATCATGCCAGGTAACGTCGACACTATTCGATGTTGCTATAGCGTGTTGTCATATCGGCTCAAGTAGAGAAGATTGACCGATCGAATCGGACCCAAACAAGTTTCTAGATGCAATAGCATATAAGGTGCAATTTCTGGAAAAAGATAAACAGTTGTCGCGTAATACGTGTGTATTGTCGTGATCACTGACCTTATCGTGCCACTGGAACACAGCAGACATCATCCAGTTGTGTCTGACTCCTGCTGTTAGACATCCGCATGCTGTTACTGGCCTTACTCATTAATCTCGAAAACTAATTGTTTATATGTTCCTGTCTTTTTCTATGCATCTGGCCACAAGCTTCATTCTTGCTTTCTGTCCCACTCGAGTGACCAGCCTATTTCTATCTATTTGCCCCTGTTTCTTGAATAGGCGCATGGGATAAGATCAGCCCAGTTCCTCTTATCGTTACATGACTCTAGCTGTAGAGTTTCGTCCCTGCGAGTCTGTTCTCTGATCCATGCTAACATCTCGTTTTGTGCAGCGAAAACAAGTTGTATTGTTGCGAATGAGACCAAGCATTTAAAACAGTATGGATGTCCTAAATGTTGGCTCTGCCTTGGATGTTCACGTTTGGCACTGAGAACTTTTTTTTTTTGGAAAGCGTGCACAACGAAGGCAGGGAACACAACAACAACGACAACGAATTCTATGTTCGTTTCAGGCGCTGCGTTTACCACGAACGATGGACGTCAGGGTATACACCTGCACGAAGTATGCAGACTGCAGAGTAAAAATTTCCAACCACGTCATTAAAAAAAATGCGCAACGAGAAATTGCGGTGTGGCGTCCGAAATAACCCCGCAGGTTCTCTGCAGTGGCCGCCAGGCTTTCAAAACTTTTCTACACCCTTGCGGCATTCCACTTTCCAAAGTGCGCCATAGAAGCACGTCGCGCGGCGCACGACGTGTCAAGCGTGGAACGTAATGACCATCCCGTACTTCCTGATATTTTGCTTAGTTGCGTGTACCACCGAAAAAAGGGTTAGGGCGGGGCCTTTTTGAGCTGAACCTCTGCCTGACTGCTTGCGCTGCGGGTTTTCTTTGTTCACTGCAGCCAACACGTTGCCGTCATCCAGCTGCGCAGTTAGGTCACGCACGCTGACGTCATCGCTGCAGTGTGCTGCATGCGACTGAAGACCCTGTCCCTATTTATCTGTATCCTTGCTCCAAGTTGGTTTATGGTTTATGAGGGTTTAACGTCCCAAAGCGACTCAGGCTATGAGGGACGCCGTAGTAGAGGGCTCCGGACAATTTCGACCACCTGGGGTTCTTTAACGTGCACTGACATCGCACAGCACACGGGCCTCTGGAATTGCGCCTCCATCAAAATTCGGCCGCAGCGGCCGGGATCGAACTCGCATCTTTCAGGCCGGCAGCCGAGCGCCATGACCATTCAGCCACCGCGGCGGCCTGCCTTGCTCTAAGTTGATTACTGTTTTTGTTTGGAACCGGCTGTTTTGCTTGATAACATTTGTATGCTGCGACCCCATGAGACAACGGCATAACAACCGAGTGACCGGCTCTGAAATATAGGGCCACAATTTCCTTTACATTTACCTAGTACACATATAATACGACATACTCATAACGGTTATAAATAAAGGCACAAGGTGAATTTAACAGGATCTCAACAAGACGAGGCGTAACGAAATAAACCGCAAAGGAACGTAAAGATGCAACGGTGTAGCGGAAGTTGAAAATAACCGTGTACAAGATGAAGTTTTAGAGGTGTTGTTATGCTCGTTTTCTATTTTCCTCGTTTATTGCCGCCAGCACGCGGCCTCATACGCCACGCGAGTTGCAACCAGATGTCTCTGATCCAATCTTGATCATGCGCTACTGGTTCTACAGTGTTCGAGATCGCGCACGGCGTTTTAGGCGGGCTGTGTCAAAAGTTCGTTGCCCTCTTTGAATTGAGCACCGTCGAAAAAGAAGGGCAGTTTGATCGCGACTGCAGGCCAGTTCACGTGTCGCTATTTCCGTCTCCGCAGGCACAGGTTTGCTCAAATCTGCATACCTCATAGCTGTAGTGTAGTCACTGCTACGTGACAATATTCAAGATGTGAATGATACGGAAGGACTAATTAAAAAACAAAATACTTACTATATTTCCCCTTTTCGTCACTTCTTTTTCTCTTGCTGTTCTTCTTTCTCTTTGATCGTCTTTTTTATTTTCTTACTTCTCCTTCTTCTCTCTTCTTCCTTCCTCCCATCTTCTTTCTCTTGGCTTTCCTTGGTTTGCTGATTTAGACAACTACAACTATAACGGGTTTGGTTACATGACTCAGGCCGAACCCCCATTAAAGGCTCTGGTCGCCAAGAAAAAATTGGCGGTGGTTTAGCTCTGGTTAAACCTGGAGTGACGCGATAGCTACAGCTGGCTCAGTGGAACTTGGTCAAGTGACCAACCACGTGACGGGCCACGTGATCAGCCACGGCGCCGAGATGCCGGCAGCTGCTCCGCACGACGTGACCAACCACGTGGCAGTGTGGCGGCGTAGCCACGCTGAAGGCTCGAAATGCTACCATAATGTAGCTGTCATTACAAAAAAAAAATGGTAGGATTTCAACGTAGTTAAACCGAGTAGACGCGCGAAAGTAGGAGTTCATTCTTCGCCTCTTCTTTCTGGCAACTGCATGAAAAACGCTAAGACGCCCGTGTGCTGTGCGATGTCAGTGCACGTTAAAGATCCCCAGGTGGTCGAAATTATTCCGGAGCCCTCCACTACGGACCTATTTGTTCCTTCTTTCACTCCCTCCCTTATCCCTTCCCTTACGGCGCGGTTCAGGTGTCCAAAGATATATGAGACAGATACTGCGCCATTTCCTTTCCCCAAAAACCAATTATTATTATTATTATGGACACTCAACCGTGTTTCTCGCTCTTCATCTTCAAACCCTCTCTCCACTCGGCGGCAGCTGGCGCGCGCCCTCCTCCCATTGGCTGCAGCTGCCGCGACGCTCCTCCGAACTAACCCGAGCTTACCCGAGTTACTACGAGGCTTCACACAAGATCCATCGTTTCGTTTGACCGTGTTAAGCAGAAAAGTAAAAATCGGCTGCGTACCAGCGTCCTGCACTCACCATCATGCTGGACGTGATGTATGCGGTGAGCACGATTGCCAGGCTGAGTATGATGGCTGTCGGTATGGACCACTTCGGGTTTTCCGCCTCCTCGCCCGTCGTGGCGATGATGTCGAACCCGATGAAAGCATAGAAGCACGTCGCCGCGCCGGCCAGAACCTGCGCGACGGAGAATCGCAGAGAACACGTTCGTTTTCAATTCCGGCCTGGAATCGAAAAGTCTGCATTGTCGAAAATAACAATTGATAACCAACACCCTCTGTTTAGAATATGCCTCCTCCTTTCTAGCTGGTTGTTGGCCGCCGAAATTTGTGCCCTAAGTCGTAGATGCTAGGGACCAAGTGCACTGACTGTTCGCTAAAATTGGGTGCTCTGTGTGATAACGTTCTGATGGCTGTAAACTGGAAACCTCAGTTCATTCACTCCGGACTTGTTTCAAGTCATATTGAGCGCGACAGTACATCACTTCTGCCGTGCATGGATCTGATGTTCGTCTGCACGACTGCAGTCGGGCAGTCGTGTATTGTCAAGAGGAATCGTGATACTTGCTACATTTATGATTGTATCCTGCTTTTGTAATATATTCCCCCCCCCCCTCCCGACTGTAATGCCTAACGGTGCTGTAGGATCATGCATGCATGCTTTAATAAATAAAAATAAATAAAATAAATAAATAAATAAATAAATAAATAAATAAATAAATAAATAAATAAATAAATAAATAAATCCGGACACCGAGCGAGCAACTCTCAGTGAGTTTTGAGAAAAGGTGCACTGCAAATCGGGTGGCGTTTTCAGCACTGTAGGGGGTACGATAGTTAATCGCAATTGCATCGCCGTGCAGCTTCAAGGTTGCGTCAGGCAACACCACCGAAATAATGTTCGGAGATAAACAGGGTAGAAGGTACGCACCCCTGACCAGCCGTACGGGACGAATCCTCCGTGCTTGGTCCAGTTGTCGGTGTCGATGTAGAACATCCCGGCGCCCATGATGAACACCCAGACGGCGAAGTTGAGGCAGTTGAGGATGTTGTTGAATAGCAGTGATTTCTTAACCCCGGCCAGCATGAGAGCGCTCATCAGCACCGTGATGATGCCAGCCAGGAGGTCCGGCGTGTGGCCTATGACATCCCCAAGAAGAGGGTGGATGAGTAGTACAACTCCACATGATAGGCAAACCCTCGTGACAAAAAAATATACGCGTGCGACAACGTTAGCTGCCACTATCTTTACTCTCAAAAAAACAGTTCTTGTGTCAAACGAAATGATCCCAAAACTTATACAGAAGAGTCAATTTGCGCCTCGTTTTCCAAGGAACGTATACAGTCTTTGCCAAAAGTAACCGGGCAGCGATGGTTCGTTCATTAGCCGTGTAGCGAAGCACTTAAACAGCTTTTATTATGCTCTGAATGTGTTTAAGGGAAGATGAGCCTTTATCCTCACGTTCTGACCCCTTTATGATTTTAGGAGTGCCGTAAAGGCTCCGTTATACGGTTCAGAAGCAGAAACCTGTTGCTCGGTTACTTTTGGAAAGGGGGTACCTTAGCACCGAATACTGCCTGAAACGCAAGAATGGCCTTCTGATGGCCTGTGTAGGCAGTGTAATATACAGAGTTAGGTAAAAATCTCTACAAAAAATACCAGTTTTTTGTTCTATTTTTCGTGGGGGGGGGGGAGGGAGGGGAGAGGGGCGCATTACTGATCGCCCAGGCCACGCATGTCGCCGCAGTCCAAGACAGTGCGTAGTGCGAGCTCGATCGTTTTATAAACAATGCCACTGTACATGTCCACTAATTTGAGTGCACAAAGAGTAAGGCTTGTCTATTGGTTTAAGTGGTTACTCAGTTGGTGAGTCAATGAGTTTAGTTGGCTGCTTGGTTAGTTTGTTGCTGAGTTAGTGAGTGGATGACTTTGTTTGTTGGTTAGTTAGTTATCTGGCTATTTAGTTAACGAGTGTATAGTTCGTTAACGTAGTTGGTTTTTAGTTAGTTATATTGCTTGTTAGCTGCCGAAAGGGCAACTTAACGGCTAAGCAGAATACCGGCCAATTTTTTTCTATATTTTTCAATCGAAACTGCCACCCCGCGGCTCCCACGGTTGTTGAGATCGTCGCCGAAGCATTTTCGATGATTTCGCCCCCAAGGGTCCATCGGGAGATGGATGGTGAAGTCAGAAAACACTATGGACTGGGTTTAAAGTCTTTGTTTTCAAGCCACGATGGCCTGTCGGTGCCCTGCAGCCCTAAAGATTTGAAACCTTCGCAAATGCTGCACCGAAGATTGCAACAGCTTGTGACAGCGGTGCGATAGTAATTGGCTCTTCGCAGGGCGGAATAACATGCGAGGGAGATATTTTTATCTGGTTGTTTCCATAATCCGGCCAGAAGCAAAGGGTAGCTTCAGATGGAGATCATTTTGAGCTCTGCATGGCAAGTACTTGGTCGCAGCTAGCTGTCCCGCTACACAGCTGATCATGTCGCCGGAGGGAAACCCACCGCAAGAGCAGAGTACAATTATTCTTTACAAAAATTTTGTTAGACAGGCTATAGACTGTTCATAGACTTCTGTCTATAAAGTCTATAGACTCTCTATAGACAAACCCTCGAGAACAGTCTGCAGGCGATACAAATCTTGTAGACAGTCTACAATCTGTAGATTTATGGCCGTACACATTTAGTACACTTGTCTATAGACAGCCTATAGACCATGAATAGACAAAAATTATTGTGGGACTATAAAAAGAACAAAATATAGTGCCCCTGCCCGTGCCACTAAGTATAACTGGCTTACTATGAATAGAAAATAAGAAATATCTATGGGAAGGAAAGACAGTCTATAAGAAGTCTATTATAGACTGTCTATAGACCATTTTTACAAGGGATGGCTGGAAGCCGGCCACACCAATGATGGTTCCGAAGGTGTTGCGGAAGGCCTCGCTGATGGCACCTCCCAGCATGGCGTCGATGCAGGCACTGATGGCGCATGCGCCGGCCGCCGACCCGATCAGGTACTCGAGGATCATGTTCCAGCCGATGACGAAGGCCACGAACTCGCCCACCGTCACGTAGCTGTACATGTACGCAGACCCGGTGGTGTGGGGCACGCGCACACCGAACTCCGCGTAGCAGACACCTGCGAGGAGCGCAGAAACACACAGTCTATATCTCAACAGTTGGAGAATGCGAGTATCATTCATTCATTCATTCATTCATTCATTTTTCATTTCTTTATCTTTTTCTCTCAATATACAGTGAAATAGGAGCCAAGGGAAAAGCCGTTAAAACCCAGCTTGAGGTGTCCGTGGCCTCCTTATCAGGCAGTGATACCAGAGAAAAGCACGCGAAAAACGCAAGAAAACGTAAAACGTGGTAAAATATCGTGAATCATTTGTAGACCATAATTGGTGCGGCAGGTTGAAATTTTCCAACACTGTGTTGACCTGGTAGCGTAGACTGAATTAGCTGAGCATAGCCTGGCGATGTCGGTAAGTGTATTGTTTCCCCGATTCTTACTAATATAGCATTCCCGTGACAACCTATACTTGTATAGATCAGTAACCCTGGGTACACTGAACTGTTTAAAAAGATGTGAGGTAGACTCTGAATATGGCGCGTTAGCAATAATTCGTATAACACATCTGGGCTACTGCGTTACTTGTAAATTCCTTATTAGGCTGCAAAGTACACCTACGGTTAAATGTACTCAGGGCACAAATGGCTTGCACTGAGTCTCACATCCGAGCTTTTAGGACCCCTCTAAAGCCAAGAGGCATTTAAAAATGACGCTTCGGGTTTTACTCCCCCTACAGTGATCCAGAGCTTCAACGGCGCCCCAAGTGCCGCACTGCATACACGGCTGTATACACTGTATACACAAGCGAGTGCTCTAGAGGACAGTTTATTCCCTTTTTTCTCGCGCATAGGCCTATTCGTCTTTAAAGTGTATATTCGTATCACTCGTATGCCCCCACCGCCACCCATGATAACCCTCTTTCTTCTTCTTTTCCCCTTTCCCAGCGCAGAGGAACAGGCCAGATTATCCTTCAGGCATGTATCTCTGCCAGTGTCTCAAAATAGATCTCTCTTTGCCCCTTTTGAAGACAGCAAGACAAAAGAAAACACGCCACTGGGGGAGGAAGAACCCATGACCCCTATATGCCGCGTGGCGGACTATACGAATCGAGCTACAGCAGATGCCTGTGCTGCCCTTTACTTTCATGGGTACTGACTTCTGCCCATGCGTCGTACAGCCCTACGGAGTGTTACGTCGTTTAGTGAGAATTGAAGGAAAAATCCTCCCGCCTAAACCGCCTGCTGGCTTGCGATTAAAGTTCGTCAGTTAATTGTGATGTTACTTTATGTAAAGTTACTTGACGTCAGTTACTTGTAATTTTTGTTTTTCACAATGTTTGGGTCGGGCACTTTTCTGAATGGTGAAAATTAATCGAGAGTCTCCGTCGTATGCTGTGATTTCGGACCAAAAAAGGCGGGTTCGCAAAAGCGAGGATGGCTCGATGCCAGCGCCGGGTGGAGACAACTTAAGCGACGCCGCCATATTGAATCACAACTGGCCTCTCCCATGTACCGCGAAATGCTCGACTGGTAGCCCAGTGTAGCTCGCGCTGCAAAGGCCGTTCAAGTTAAAGCACTTTGAAGCGCGTCGAGAGCATGAACGGCGCCGTTACAGACGCTAGCGCCGCTGATCCCGTGTGATTCAATATGGCGGCGCCGCTGACGTTGTCTCCACCCCGGCGACGCTGGCATCGAGGCACCCTAGCAGAAGTTGTGCTGGCAGCGCCATCTCTCGCTACCGAAAGATAGGGAAGCGCTCTTCGTTTGCGCGTCGCGCGTTCACCTGCGTTGTCATTCTGCTGCCGTCAACAGATGGTGCTGCCAGTACAGCTGTTCAAAACCATCTTTCTTGGTCCGAAATTGCGGTATACGGTACGGACGCTGGATTAATTTTCATTAAATCATCAAGGCGCCCAAAGCAGACGCAGGGGAATACAAAAAAATACGAGTATATTTGCCACCCCTGTGCGAAATTTAAGCGTTTACCCGCGAGAATTTTCCATCTTTGTGTGGGCGACGCAGCAATGAGTAGACGCGCTGAATAACGGGTGGTTTTCGGGGCACTGCATAAATTCGCACTTAAACCGTCGCTAAGCCAAAGGCACCCACACTCATCAGCTAATCAGCCGGCAAACCTCACAGTGTTGTGGCACGTAAAAACCGGATTATGAGTGCACGTGAAATGGGTTGCACGAAAGATCAATTGAGTGCCCGTAGGTCACTCACTGATCACGCCATCAGTGTCACCAACCCAAATTGCAGAAAAAAGAAAAAAAGCAGTCAAATCAAACCGGTTTTATTTTTTCACATGACGCAAAACAGCCGATGACCAGCCCGCCGAAAAGTTGCTAACATCGTTTGTAAAGGCGAAGGAGACATTTTGGCAGCGCCAACTTTATCGAAAGGTAAATGCTCTGCATTTGTTGCTTTTTCGGCGGACTCTCACCTTCGCTTCCTGGGCCTAGACAAGTTGCATAAGAAGCACACGCCAAAGGCTAAGCGCGCAATTGACCTCGATGCTTGCGAAGATTTTACCCATCAAATACCGACGAGAAACGCTGACTGCATATCAGCGCTTACGCGGCACGTACGAGGGCGCTCAGAAAACAACATTTTGGGCCCACTTTTCTTGAGTAAGCAGTGCGAGTAACGTGACACGACACGAAAGAAGAAAATGCTTCCGCAAACCATAGAAACTAACGCAAATACAAAAGGAAAAAAAAAGAAAGAAGACCTGTTCTGTAGGTGCCGCCGCTTATATTCACCGGAGGCGTTCGATCAAAGTTTCACCTTGCCTTCCGTATGCGCTCTCTGCTTTCGATACGGCAGGGGCTGCCGTTTGAATCGCATTGCACCGAATGACAGATGACAGCCTTTGCTTCCCCGCCAGGGCTGCCGATGATGGAGAGCCGGCCTCCTCGGAGGCATCGGGCTTGCAGCGTTCTGACGGATGGCGTCGCTTTAGCCCGCGGCGAAAAAAAAAAAGTAGAAAAGGACGCCGAGCTTCTGGGGCAAATGTACTGCATCGTTCTCCACTTCGTAATGTTTTTAGCCTGGTCTGCAGATAACTTTTTAGCAAGGCCAGCGATACTATTTCTTTTTTTTCCTTTTTATGCAATTTTAACCCGAAGTTCGAAAAGATTAGGCCTCTGAGAAGATTAGGAAGCCAGGAGGATGCGCAGACCCGCATTTTTTTCTAGAATAATCTTCGTAGACTGAAGCGAAGCAAATGAAACCAGAGACCAGTGTTTACTTTCGTGCCATAGTGAAGGATGTAGCGAAACTGCGTAAACCTCACAAGGACACACAAAGGGAAGATGAGACGCTGGCGCTGGTCCCATTCTGTGTCCTTGTGAGGTTTGCGCTGTTTTTTTTTTCGTTACTGAACAACCAACTAGCTCGAAATGTGCTATTCGACTCCATAGTGGAGATTTCATGTCCCGTTTCGGAAGGGGAAAAGGGCGGTGTGGAGTCAAAGCGAACCGCGAGAAATGGGCGAGCCGCATATCGGTTGCACATTAAATGTCATTGTTCTTTGTATGACATTAAGCATTAGAGACAACATTT
>NC_135498.1:27282207-27304707 GCF_052857255.1 Amblyomma americanum
AAGTGACATAATCTCACATGGAATAATCACGAAGTGAACAAGGGAGGGGAATCTTCAGGGCGCTTGACAACGTTTCCACAAGAGGACTTGTCTTCGTATGGGCAAAGGAACTAATCTTCACAAACGTTTCAAGGTTTGATCCCCGTGATCAGCATCAGGATAACATAAGACATGCTATCAATAACACTGAGCGTTAGTTAATTGGCTTCAAACCCCGAAGTTCGCCACGTTAAAGTGGCTCTGGAAGAGGCTCAATAAAGTTGTGGTATTCCTGGGATGTTAAAGCACGCCGCTTTACGAATATTGTCCAACAAGGATTTTTTAAATGCGCTTTGTAGAAGCTCAGTTGTCTGTAGTCAAAATTTGAATTTCAGCGTCTTCGCGCCTTTTCCTCTCCCCTCGTCACTTTTTGCATGCTAGAAGACCGACGCTCCTCCGCCGGCCCCGCCTCCTGGAGCGGAGCTTCCTGAACCGCCGGAGCTACGGGGCTCATTGGCCGTGGCCACGGTAGCTGCCTGACGTCTGCAAGAATCTAACCAATGGCCACCTCTCACCTTGTCTACGCAGATTCGGGGTACGGAGGAGGGTGCGAGCATGAAAAAGTCGCCGGGAAGGGCTCGCCAACTTTGACGCGTGATTGTCGGTCCTCTGCTGCATGTAGAAGTGTATTATTTGGCTGAGGTTTTCATGATAACACAATGCAGTGAATGAGCGAGTTGATGTGCTCTCCTCGGAAGCCATTTCAGAGCCCCTTTTAGTATGTGTTCATTACTGATATTTCCAAGTTCAAGAAGCTCTGCACGGCTTGACTGAACGTTCATTCGATGCCGTCCCATGTAAACCTTTCTTTCCCTGCAATTCGCCGAATATTTCTCGCTGCAATAAAAGCTTGAAACTAGGAGCCATTTTCTATGTACCCCATTTGTTGTTTAGCCAGCAGCGACGAAAGGAATAAAAAAACCGTATAAAAACCAAACTCAAACGCACAGCGACACTACCACGTATAGAGCGCATCGCTTTTGAAGAGTAGCATTCCAGGATCTGATGATACGTTCGAACTGATGTCATCATAAAACCTTTTCTAGGCGCTTTACTGCCGACCATGCTCGGGTCATCATTTGCCCACTCGCCGTATCGCCTGCTCGTTAACTTCTCTCTACTCTGCCGCAGCGGCCCAACATAAAACAAAGCCGCTTGTTTCTTCAGCCCTGCGCTGCTATACAAGGGTCGCGACCTTTTCTGGAGTGCGGAGTCGTTACGAGCACCAGTTTCCCATTCTTTTTAAGGACCTCTCAAGCTTCGAGCACCCATGCCAAGTTCGTGTACAAATAAGAAGGGCTTTTGCCGTTTCCTTTTCAGCAAGGCGGGGGGGGGGGGGGGGGGGGAATACGCAGCGCGCATGGTTTCTCCTCAGTGCGTCACTGCCATGACTCCCTGGGTCCAATCGATTTATCTTTCCGGCCATTAGGGCATCGCTACAGAGCGACGGCCAAATATACTGAAAGAATGGAATAAAACAAAATAGGTCTAACACAAAGAAAAAAATAGGGGGGTGGGGGGGAGAAGCGCCAGAAGAAACTGAAACTGAGGTTTCTTTGGCGTTTCACTTCTATTCCGCAATGCATAAAGAAGCACACGGCTTTTCAATTACGTTATACAATGCCTCTTCAATAATGCTTTCCAAACATAGCCGTGTAGGTTCAGCCGTCCGCTGCGGCAGTTTGATTTCTATTGAACGCACGTTGAATGTTTAAAGGCCATCCGGTGCTGTGTCATCACTGAAAAAAAGAATCAGGGAAAGAGGGGAGCTAAGAACCAGCAGCTCTCTATCGAGGCATGGATGCACGGTATATCATCGGGGATAGAATGCTCGCTGGGTTGTTACAGTCAATGTTATAATCCATAGGTTCGAACTATATACCTCGCCGTTTGCGCTGTGTTAGAGCTTGGCTTGTGTTTTATGGACTAAGCGGCCATCTCGAGTTCTTTTTGCGCGCATGCGCATAGGCCACCGACCCCGATCTCGAGCAGGCTCCTGTTAGGCTCGAACTACTGGAGAGCTTTGGGATGCGACAGTTGGTTGATGGGCTTACAATTGTTATCGATGAGAGAAATAGCAAGGTTTAATGCGCAGTATCGAGTCAACCGTGGCTAAAATTGGGGCGTTATCCTAAACGGAGGTTTCGTAGATAATATGCCAAGTCGTAAACCTCCCGTACAGTTTTTTTTTATATACGTAGTCAGCCGCAAAAGTTTACGGGATGCGTGTTCTCAGGAACACATTTATTGTAGCAAAATGAAATCTAAAGTCTGACGAAATCTCGTCTGGTCGGGTAGACTGTCTCTTGATACTAGCGGTTAGGACGTGCACGTCTGTTCACATTTGCCGGCATTCCAGGTGATTGGCTTTGGGGGGCACGCTGATATGATACTTGTTTCCGCTCACGAGGATCCCATTAAATTTTTCTCCCGACTGCCCGTGCTTGATAGCCGTAATAGCCACGTGCACGCCTGCAAATGAAGTCATAAATTTATCTTACAATGGGCACTTAAAAAAAAAAATACGTGTGGCAGTTACGAACCCAAAGCGTTTCCTTGTTATTGGCTCCTGGTTTTGCAGGATTAAAAGGAGCTGTGAGATTTATCGTACAAATATATTTTACGACGTCATTAAAACGAGCAAATTAACGCTAATTTCTAGACCTATCTAAGAATCATAAAACAGGGCCCACATTTTCGGCACGCGCAATGCATTAACGGAAAAACTCAAAATGCTTCCATCACCTTATGATCTCCCAGAATGACCGGTAAAATTCCCGGTTGCTTTGCGTGAAGGGACTTAGTTTTATATTTAGTGATCTTATTACATGCTTTAAATATATAAGGACGACGCTTCGAATTTTTTTGACGTTAGGATATTCTTTTTGTTGAATACTGTGAGATTTTGTTGTAATTTTGAGAACTGTTTAAACGAAAGTTATGACATTTGTAAGGTGTGTATCGCACATAACTAGGGGTTGGACTTTTCGGTTTTTATTTCTGAAATTTCGGCGCCCTTTTACGGTTTTTATTTCAAGACATACGTTTCGTTTTTTTTTTTCGGCAAGTGTTATTTTCAAAGAATGAAATACTGACTCTTTTCGGCAATTTAATGCAGTCGTCTTGTGTGGTCAAAAGATAACTGTAGTCTGTCTCAGGGGTTTTGTCGTCATGAACAATTTATTTACCCGTAATTAACATGAAAATGGTAGTACTCGGAGCTGTTCTTGCAGAAAAAATTGCTATCGTTAAATGAAATTTAACTCAAGTTAAATGAAAGCCGGCAGACAAAAAAACCTTACTTGGAAGAACGAGGTTGACATGTCATTGCTGACCTGTCGCGCTGGGTTGGAAGCAAGGGCGGGGCATCACGTGATCTGCGTGCTGACGGCAGCGAAGGAACTGCCGCTCAGTTGTTGCAGTAGCTAGAACGCAGTTTTTCGTATCACCCGTGCACGATTTCGTGTCAGTGTCCTGCATGCAGTCGATTAACTTACTTAACCGACCGACTGCTGTAAGCAGGTGATGATAGCGAACAAACAGTGCTTAGCTAGCAGGCGGCGAGGATGTAGGATCTATAGGCGCTACTTATCCAACAAAACCAGCGTCGCATCATGCCCCTGGCTTCCTGCTTACTTAATTTCAGCTTTGACCGAGTGTAACTCGCATTCAACAGGCTGCTATATATGCCTTGCATGTCAAGAATACTGACCTTTTTCAGTTGAAACGGCATTTCGAAAACTGAATTCGGCGCGCTTGTATCCTTACTTTACGGTTTAAGTCGAAATGTGAACCCCTGCTTACGTCACACGCTGTACATTATAGTGTTAACATATTTCGGCCAAAGTGCTGCCTGAGGCGGTATCGTGGTTTGCTAACGGCAATAATGAGTGAACGCGAGTCGGTGTAAGAAAAAAAAATCAAAATCACTACATCTGCTGAAAGGTGCATGGGGAGTAGTACTATATTTGTCGTAGAGGCACGACTTCCACTGGCTGTACACATTGTTGATCAGCTGTTGATCCTCCAATTCTCCCTCTCATGTAGACTTGCACTCGCATGTTCACTGCATGTGAACCTGCGCCAGTTGCGACGATAAGGGGGGGCAAGGGTGGTAGGCCGCCGCTCCGAAAATTTGGCATGCCACAGAAAAATATGCTGATCGCTTCGTTCAGACCTCGATGAGGAGGACGTTTCATGACAGAGCATCCCGCATTGTCTCCCCCCCCCCCCCCCCCTCACCTCTCACCGGGGGCGGACTGGATTTTGTTCATCTCCAGTTACTTATACCAATAGCAACGTCACAGAGGCATCTCTTCTGCTTCGCTGCGCCACATCCCTACGAATGTCCTGACGCCGTCCCTGACCTGCGCACTGCCTTTGTTTTGATTCCTGTCTGCAAACTCGATGCTGGGGAAAAGCAGGTGGTGGTGGAAACCTTATTAGACGCAGGGGAGTTTAGGACGCGCAGGTCCTTGGGCCCCCACACGGCCCCACTGCACTCAAACGTTCATGTCCCGGAGGCTCATGACGCTGGCAGCCCGGCCTGTGGCGATGGTGCATCAGGACTTCGGCGCACGTTAAAGGAACCACAAGCAGAAAATGTTTGTGCATCAGGACTTCGGCGCACGTTAAAGGAACCACAAGCAGAAAATTTTTGTGCATCAGGACTTCGGCGCACGTTAAAGGAACCACAAGCAGAAAATGTTTGTGCATCAGGACTTCGGCGCACGTTAAAGGAACCACAAGCAGAAAATGTTTGTGCATCAGGACTTCGGCGCACGTTAAAGGAACCACAAGCAGAAAATTTTTGTGCATCAGGACTTCGGCGCACGTTAAAGGAACCACAAGTGACGGGAATGCATTACATGGGTTGCGGCTCGCAGAACGCGCTGTAGCTTAAAGAAACAAAAAAAACTGCACCATCCTATTCAAGGATGTTGACACACAGAGCAATTGATGGCTGCTCTGCTAACAATTCCTGCAGACGTATTAAGGCGTGTCGAGGTTATGAAGCCAATGCAAGAAAAAAAAAACATAAAGAGCTGTGTTCGTAACTTTTCGTTCCTGCACCCTCGTCTGACAGCAAACTCGCTCAAAAACGAGTGCGTCGGCCCACTTTGTATTTTTATTTCTTGCGACCAGAAGAATTTCGCGCAAACCTCCTGAGGATGCGGAAAATTGCATCAAGTAAGCCTTACAGCGCTATCCGACGGAGGAAAAGGACGGATCATGTTTGAAAACCCTCCAGTGCTTATATATAAAGACATGCACTTCTTTTTCTTTTGCCCGTGAGGAGCGTTTCGTGCGTTACCATTTTTAGTAAAAGCGAGGTAAACAGATATCTCCTTTCAGCTCCGAAAGGAAAGGCAAATGGCGGACGACGCGGTTTCATTAAGGACGAGAGAGCTTTATGCGCGGATACAAAGGAGATTCTTTACGAGCGACTTGGGACCTGCGGCGGGGCCGATGAAGTGCAGAATGAAAAGAAAGCATTGCATCCGGCGTGGCGGAATACTGTGCTTCTAGTGCCCTCTAAATGATCGAAAAAAAAAACAAAAAAACATTTTTCGGGCGGTGAAAAATGACTGCTTCCAAACACGCGCACCTAGATTTAGATATCTGGGCGAAACCGCTGTTTACGGAAGGGCATGCTGCTGCGAATAAAAGCTTTCTTTAGCAAAGGCTGAAAATCTGCAATTTAAGAGGGGCGGAAAAAAATACGCGGCGGAAGTCACGCATTCCTAGAGGCTCCAGAGAAAGGAATATAAATTTTCTAGCCGCTGCACGGTTTATTAATGCACAGACAGATGTTTGTCTGATGGACCACAAGGAAATAATTTTCAATCAGTGAAAATATAGTGAATCTTACATATGAATAAATAAACAAATAAATAAATCATTATTTCACTCATTCGCTCGAAATCGATCAGACCAACAGCCAAAATATTGATTGATTGATTGATTGATTGATTGATTGGTTGAGACAGGCGTCCTCCCCTTCCGTCTGGTTTTTCGGGCCACGCTAACCCCTTTAAGAGTTCGTTTTTTTCGCAATGTTTCCGATGCTGTTGACGCTGCTTGCTCCCGCAGCTAGTGTGACAGCCTCTTCACTGGGCCGTTAAGCTTGAAGTCTTTTAAAGAAGGACGCAGCACAACCTAAAGTCTAATGCATTGACCTATCGTAGCGGACGTTAGCAACGCGGTCTTGAATTCGACGCACTTAGTAGGCAGAAGATGTGTAAAGCCAAAATTTTGCCTTTTTCCTACGCAGGCCTGGCCCCTAAAAGCGGTGTAAACAGCCACCAGCAACGGAAGCCGAACACAACAACTGAGCCACTTAATATAGTGGGATTTGCGTGTAGCCATAAATATTTGTCGCACATGGGCCTATATGCCGGGAGAAAATATCCAAGCATCGGTGCCAAACAAAATCCCAAAAGGAGCACCGTCTGCCCCATCTCACACATGCACACACAAAGAGAATTCGGAAACTCGGATGAGGCTCAGAAAACTGTTTTACCGAGAAAAAGTTAAACGGAATGAGGTTTACCTTGAACATGACAAGAAGTGAGCTTTCTTTCTTCGTTCGGATATTGGAGTAGCATAAACGTCGAGCGTCATTATATGGATCAGTGGTATGGCAGACGAGAACGCCGTTGCCGACCAAGTGAAATAAAAAATAAAATGGCGAACTAACAGAATAACCATGAATGAGAAATTATTAAAGGGCATAGAACCACGGAAGAACGGAAACGTTTATCTGAGGTAAAACGCGGCTTTTTTGAGACCCATGAAAGAAAAAAGAAAGAAACATGCTCATCAAACAGCAAAGTCCACTCAGCAGAGAAAAAACCCACGTTAAACACAGGAATGAACCAAAACATGGAAAAATATGCATGACAGAGGAAATATGTAAAGCAAGTCGTTAAGAACGCGTCTTCATCAAAGCGTGATAAGTTCGCCCAAAGGCTGTGTCAAGTACAACATACAGATAACAAGCAGCGTAAAGCAAAAAAAAGCATAAAAGTGGGTGGAGTGTGTTATACCCGGCAGAACAGTTTACGCGGACGGTGCTCGGGATTCCAATGCTGTTGGGGCTTGTTGGTAGAGACCGCGGGAAAGAAGAAACCATTTCTGGAGCTGCGTAAGACTTGCAACGAGCCCTAGTGCGCAGCGAAACTAGAATCTTACGTGTTCTTAGTTTCATTCTTAGAAACAAAGCCGAAAACAACGGCTGCGGGTGAACATGAGACTAAGCACTCTCAGGTCGGGAGAGCAAAGAAAGAGACAGAGCGGGGAGAGAGAATGACGAAGGCAACGCAAACGCGGTTAAATTGACCGAAAAAAACGCGCCACTAAACCGCAAACACAATCAGGAATGGACTGAAGAAGAGCCGGTTTGGTTGAGGAAAAAGGGCGCGAATACCAACAAAATCAGCACAGACTTGGGGCCTCCCGGGAAGCCGGCAGCAGCCGGTGCTCTGGGCACATGTAGGGGAGGGGGATCCAGCTGGAACAGGGGCCCTGTTTGACCGAAAAGGGGCGAAAAGGAGCAAAACTAAAAGAAGAATTGGGGAAACGAAACGGGAGATAGGGAGCGCTGGCGCGGGAGTTAGGGACGCCGGTCTTGCCTCAGATCCCTACGCCTCCCACCGGCATTCCCGTCTTTTCTTGCCTTCTTTTTCTTTCCTTCCCCTTTTTCCCCTCGCCTCGCGCTCACGCGTCTGGCGCGCCAGCTATGCCGCAGTACGCCTCGTGGTCGAGGCTTTTCTGGCAGCGGCTGCGGCGGCGAAGTGGCGTCGGCATCGTTGTGCGTTGTACGTGACCGGCAGCGAAGCGCCGAGGCTTTGAGCCCGCGCGCGTACTCCCCAAACCGCTCGCCGTTACCGCCGCCCTACTCATTTTCTACAACACCCCCCCCCCCCCCCCCCCCCCGCCTCGTACGTTGCTCTCTAATTCGCCCCTTTCCTTTCCCGATTTTTTTTCTGAGCTCCTGTTTTCCTATTCTTCCCGTAGTCTGGACCCTACGGTATTTTCCTTTATCTCCCTATTTATGCGCAGGCCGCGGTCGGCTCTGGCTTGCTCACTGCTTTCTTTTTACCTGCTGTTGTCAGGTTTACATTGCCGTTTCTTTTGTACATTTGTTACCGATGCACACACATACCTCTCGCCAGCGAAGTAGTTGCAGGCGTGATATATTATGCTGGCGAGCAATATTAATCGTTATTATTTTTTTGTGTTTGATATGCGCTTCACGAGCGACGTACATTTTGTATGGTCAGGTGTAAGAATTCAGAAATGGAGTTATTTCCCTCTGACGCGAGAAGGAACAAAAGGCAAAGCTGAAAAACGGAAGCCTCGAAGCTTTGATGCCGCAAAGTATGCATATTGCGCTCGGTTGAGCCTTTTCCTCGAAATACGAATGCGAACGAAACAACGCATTCCGAGAACACAAACCCCCGAGTGCGGAGCACTGGGAGAGCCGACTCGTCAGCTGCGAGCTCGCCGTCCAAAAGAGGATGGTAGAGCACGCACGGGATGCAGCCAAACTCAGTGGAGCCCTGGACTGAGGGACCACCCTTTGCTGAAGAAGCCTTCCCTGCAGCGCAGCGTGAAGACAGCGACACGCGAAGCAACCAAGAAGACTTCTGATCGCCTAATACTTATGATTCAATAAAAGTTTTCCTATCCTATCCTATCAGCGGCTGTTCCCATGTTATGCGGAGGAGAAAGAAAGGGAGGAAGTCATGTAGAAAGAAAAAGCGCGTTGTCTCGCTCTGAGTGGACACCCAAACTGCACCGTGAGGGATGGAAAGCAGGGCGTAAAAAAGATAAAGAGAGGGAGATAAGCAGGAAGAGGGAATAATAATAATAATAATAATAATAATAATAATAATAATAATAATAATAATAATAATAATAATAATAATAATAATAATAATAATAATAATAATAATAATAATAATAATTGTTTTTTTCGGGAAGGAAACGGCGCAGTATAGGTCTCATATATCGTTGGACACCTGAACCGCGCCGTAAGGGAAGGGATAAAGGAAGAGACAAGGCAGGGGTGTTACCCAGAATGGTGCTCAGGTTGATGAGGGGATGAAAGGGATGAGGGGATTGAAAAGGGAAGGAGAGAAGAGATGAGAAGCACAGTCACAATTCGTCAATCAAGCCAGTCGCTCTCGGGTAGCAAAACCGTGCCTTGTAGGCCTTGAGGGCAGTCGAATACTGCGGCCATTGTCCGAGGATCTTATCCTCTCTTAGAGGGCTAGAATCGAGGCGCTCCAGTGCACAGCGCAGCCCGTGTCTTTCTGTCCCGAAAGCAGGCACTCACACATGAGATGTGCGATTGTCTTGTCGTAGCCACATCTTTCACAAGTAGGGCTCTCGGCCATCTCAATCCGCAATGTCCATTGCTTAGTAAAAGCAACATTCAGTTTTAGACGGAGCATCAATGTTGCTTCGTGACGCTCTATATTATGGGGAAGACGAAGGCGCAGGCCAAGGTCCCATTGGCCTGAGGCGGCGCTTGAAAAAACCCGCCCGTATTCCAAGCAGAAAGTGTGAGCTCTAGGCCAACCTGCGAAGTCCACACGCTGATGTCAACTCTTGCTGCAGGAATATTGACTTGAAGTCCGTCGTTATGGGCAGATCGGGCAACCTCCTTCGCGTGGTGGCTTCTTTTGAGACCACAGTGTCCTGGCAGCCATTGAAAAAAAAAAAAACTTGAAGGGAGCACTTAAGCTTTGCGTTAAGGGTACTACGCGCTAGCGTTAATTTGTTAATTGGTAACAAATTAACTTTACGTTTATAGGTCCCTGGGAGTCCTCATACCCATCCTGGCGCAGTGCTGCAGCGGTTAAACGATGCGCCACTGCCCTGCGATGGCAGGTGCTGCCATCGGTTGGGCTTTTGAGACCTATGTTGCTCTTCCCGCGCAACCACTCGCGAGCAATCTTTAATTTAGCTGCCACTTGTCACTGTGGTCAGTTTGCTCACAATCCGTCGGGCGGGTTGTGATGACGCCACAAGGTCACGTAATCCAGGTGGCCCACCTGGGATGCCGGAGCTACAGCTGCGAGGCTTCAAACGGTCGACGCCGACACTACCAACGCCGAAGGTGGACAGTTTTCTCCGACATGGTAGTACTAACGCCCTCACGTTAAAATGATACCATGGCCATACGAAATGGCGCAGTGGTCACCTCACGAATCTCTGCAAGGGGTTGTTCATGTGACCCACGGCGTAGCGCAATTTGCAGCCCTTGAAGGGCTGCTTTTGGAATCAGTGAAAACTTGTGGAGGCTCTTGGGTGATAAACTGAAATGCAGCCCGAAAGGGAGCAAATTGCGCATCAGTGGAGGAAGTGTCATAGGTCGTCTATGACAAGATGGACCTCGTCGGGACCCCCACTGACCCAGGGAAACTGGTTGATTTAACTGAGCGATCTGTGTAGACATGTACGCGGGAACTGTGGTTAGAATACAGATGTCCCAACGTGATCCGTTTGAGAGCAGCTAATGACACACCAGGTTTGTTCGTAATCCCAGCTATAGAAAGGTGTCCCCAAGGTTTATGTAGGCTCTATAAGGGTGACCACGGTCTTGAGGCAGGGAATATAGGCGCGATGAGCATCGATGACCGACGAATGCAGCACGTGGCCTGAACGCGACGCTTCCGTAGCACCCAGGTACTTTCTATCGCAGCACCCTTGTTGATGCCTTCCGCCTGCCGGCTGTTATTTTATTCAATTATGTAAACACCTTGGTTACCATGGCAACCACTTGGAGGGCGCCATCTTGAATTCTATGCGTGGAATCAGCATAACTCGGAGGTTCGAAACTTGACCAGTAGAACTAACACTCTAAAAAGTGCGCAAGCATAACCCGTGCGGCTGTGGCCCCAGCCAGTCTGCGCTCAGCACTGCTGACTAGCAACCCTTCCACGTTCTGCGACCACGTTTACTGGAGGAGGGGGGGGTGCTAATTAATTCTTGAGTGCTTAAAGGGCGCATTCACTTGCAGGCATGGCGGAGGGACACAAGTGGGTGCGCTTAAAACTGGAAGCCCTTCCTCCGTAACAGCTCTTCCCCGCATATGCAAAGCAGGTAAGAGGAGCTTACCACCAGGAACTAACATTTCGCTAACGTAAGTCAGGCTACACACAGCGAGTGCACTGGTGAATAGTTTTAAAGAAATGTGAAGTTATAAAGGCCCGAAAGATAATGTCAAGAAACCCATAACCTCCTCAAGCCGCTCGTAGAAGCTTTCTCCGTGTTCCGGCATCTCCGTTTTGGTGTGTTCTACAGAGAATGATTGCGGCCAAGAGTTGCATCGAAGAAACAGGGTGACCAAACCAGTGGCAACGGGGCCTTCTCTCTGCCTTGTTTTACTGCCTTATTTTCTACATTTATACGTTAAGGGGACACCGACGGCAACTCCATTCAATTATTGTTCCCATTGAAAATTGATTTGTTGGCCCACTTAAAGGTGCGGTAACGCTAGTCTGGCAAAAAAAACAACCTTTGTAGCTGCCAAAATTGGATATAAAAATTTCACCTCCACTCATTCAAGCCTGTGACGTCCGCACCGAACAAGAGATGGCTGCCTCCTTTTTGAGGTGGATGGCGGTCTAACATATGGCCTCTGAGATCCGCACCCAAAAATTCGGTGTCGACGCACGCAGCTTACTTGCGAGATCGCCCCCCCCCCCCCTCCCCGGCGGGGGGGGGGGGGGGGGGGGCAACATTCGCGTTTTGTTTTGAGGGCTTTGCTATAGCTTGTAAAACCGCCGTTTCCAGTAAAACTGGTCTCTTTGTAGTTAGAACGCCATGCGCACTAAACAACAACACCCTTATATTGGAGTAAGAATGAAGTAAACTGTCATCTAGTCCACTCTGTTTTTTATAAGGGAGTGCGCTAAGGGACAGCTTACTCCCTTTTTACTCCCTTAAGTTTATAGTGCAGTCTATTGACGCAGGGCAACTTACTCTTTTGTAAAACAGCGCGAACAACGTCGGACAAGAACAAGAAGCACACACGGGACGAGCGCTGTCCTTCTTGTTCTCTTCAGACGATGTTCGCGCTGTTTTACAAAAGATGCATATATACCAACTCGCCCAACTGAACGTGCAACTTACACCCTTTTTACTCCTTTCAGTTTACAGTGCAGTCTATTAATGCAGGGCAGCTTCAACATGTCCTTGGTGTCTCTATAACAAGTAATACATATAGCTAACGATTTAAAGCTTTCATTTTAATTAAAAGCTAAAACGAATCAGTATTGCAAAGTTTCTCCAACGCAGCCTAAAGGATAAAAAGTTCGCTCGTTGCGCGAGCCTACCACCCGTAAGATTCGCTCTACGCCTCGCAGCGTGCATGATTCACGAGATGATCTAATTTGATGCGAGATATTTCGCGATTGAAATCGACACGCCGACCATTGTAGTGACGAAGGCCAGCGTTAAGGACTGGTTTCTGTGCGCTTCGACTTGCATTCGAACCTATTTCAAAACAGCGAGGAGCGAGGAATTCGGAGTCGCTTCTTTAGGGGCTCTGGAAGTGACTGAGTGAAATCACAGGTGGCGATACACAGGTGAAGAGAACAAACGCAGCTTATTGTGCACATAATTATCATTGGTCATCCCGGATAGCTGGTACACCGGTTATACGCGTTGAAGTGTTCCTCGACAGCTGTTGATGGGGCTTGATTCGAGAAGCATCAAGTGTCGTCAATAATTATAACGCTACGTGGGATCAAGGGCGAAAACGCGACCGAACGCGGCTCTAAGGACAAATAAAAAAGGTGAATGCCGCTCTAAGCACGTACAGTTTTTACCAGAAGTAACCGGGCAGCGGTGGTTCGTTCCTTAGCCGCGAGGCGAAGCACTTATGGCAGCACTTATTAAGCTCTGAATGCGTTTAAGGGAAGGTGAACCCTTGTCTTCACGTTTTGACACGTTTCGGTCTTTAGGGGTGCCGTACAGGCTCAGTTATACGGTTCAGAAGCAAAAACTTGTTGCTCGGTTACTTTTGGCAAAGGGGGTACATGACCTTATTGAGACAAATTCAAAGTGCGCGGCTAGCAGCACCTGTGACGAATCTTAAAACGTGTGACGTCAGTATAGCAAAGCAATTTGTGCTGATACCCACTCTCAGTGACCAGATAAGCCGCAAATTTCTTATTTTTTTCCCCGCGTGTGGCATAAAAAAAGCTAGAAGCGGCTGAAACAGGACCGCTTTAATGATTTTCCGGGGTCAAAAATGCGCGCTGGCGATTGAAAACAGTTCGCGGGACGGCTCACCCGAGAATAGCGATGCAATGGCGGCGATGATGAAGGAGAAGATGACCCCTGGGCCGGCGAAGTTCCTCGCCACCATGCCGGCCACCAGGTACATGCCCGTCCCCACGCAGCTGCCCACGCCCAGGGAGGTCAGGTCCAGCGTGGTCAGGCAGCGCTGCACGGATGGACGAGTCAGTGAGAAAGGAATCGCATATAGAAAATACAAACAAACAAACAAACAAACAAAATTTCTGATATTCATCTAACGAATATCAGTAACGCACGGCAAAGAGGAGGGAGATTTTTATGTGTCTTTCACGCAACTTCATTCGACATGACTGCTTCGCTCGTGACTACAGTATATAGCAGCCCCAGGAAGCCGGCAGGAAAACTGAAACAATTCTCAAGTAGTCGTTGGTTTCTATCACTCATTGCCGGAAACGTGCACTTTGCGGGACCAGGATAGAGTATTAGTTGCGGCGCATTCTTAAATGGACCCTGCACCATTTGTAGAATGTACAATGTACAGCGACGCAAAAAAAAAAAATCAGGGGGGCTGATGCGTAGCCCTCAGAATAACTCTGACATACAATCCAAATGGTTCTACGCTCCTCGTATGCCGCGCAAGCAGCTAGGGAAAGCGAGGCCTGCTCCTTTCTTTCTTACAGGTGCTCTATCCCCGCCATTGTGACGTCATAGATCTGTTTCACTCACGCGCGCCGCCGCCAGCGCCCCTACTCACTGCGGTGGCGACCCCGCAAACGGCGACCGGGCGCGACCTTCGTAGAGGGGCAGTAACTGCACAGGCGAAGGCCGACCGTATTTCGAGTTGACTGAAATATAGATATCGTTAATTAATTTTTCCTTTCTCGTTCATGCACCGATGAAATTCATACCAGACGTTTTATGCCAGAAAAAGGCGCAAATTACAACCCCTCACCTTTTTTTAACGTACGAGCGTGAGCAACAGTGGAGAGGCCATGCATGGGAACAGCGGCAGAATTGTTTATCAACACTATCTAACGGTGCTTGCCTGTTGTCGATGCATGCCCACTGCGCTCTCCCTAATATACAGTACTGTTGGGGCACACATTTCCGTCGGACACGGCTCGTTCGACAGAAAAGCCATTAGGGACCGATCTTCCCTTCCGCTGTGGCAGCCGGTCTGAGCGAGCGATTTCGCGCGCGCGAGCCGTTTCATAAGTAACTATTGCAAGATCATTCCGGAGCCCTCCACTACGGCACCTCTCTTCCTTTCTTCTTTTACTCCCTTCTTTATCTCTTACCTTACGGCGCGGTTCAGGTGTCCAACGATATATGAGACAGATACTGCGTCATTTCCTTTCCCCAGAAACGAATTTATTGTTACTATTATTATTATTATTATTATTATTATTATTATTATTATTATTATTATTATTATTATTATTATTATTATTATTATTATTAATATTATTATTATTATTATTATTATTATTATTATTATTGCAAGTGGCTATCGAGGCACAACTTTGCGCGCAACTTCTGGATGTGGCTCTGCGCGAAAAAGCACAGTAACTGTCTCATTTATGGGTGGACACCTCAACCGTACCATGAAGGAAGGGAGGAACGAGGGAGTGAAAGGAGAAAGGGGTGCCGAGGTAGTGAACTACTGAACAATTTCGATCACCTGGGAATATTTAACGTGTGCATAAATCGCACAGCACACGGGGTCTTTTGCGTTTGGCGTCCGTCAAAACACGGCCGCCACGGCCGGGTTCGATCTCGGGTGTTCCTTCACGAATTCAGAAAGCTGCTCCGGATCACCGAGTGGAATAAGCCATTAGATAGCATGCAGAACCTATGCGCAAAGTTCTGCTGCAATAGCTACTTGCAATCGAGATTGACGGATTAAACAGCTCGCGCACTATATGGCTCGTCGAGACAGCATGCCACTATGGAAGCGACAAGCTGTCCCTAAGGCTTCCTTGACTTAAAAGCCGTGTCGGTGGACATGCGTGCGCGATTAGCGCACTGCTCATATCTAGACAACAGGCACGCACTGCCAGATAGCGCTGGCAAGCAGTTCCGACACAGTTCCCGTGGTGTCTTCCCTTTTGCTCCCGCCTCTACATAGCTACCATACCGTGATTATAATAATTTATTTTGCATGCGGTGCCTTCGTGTTCATTGTAAATGCGTTTTCGCATATACCACTGTGAGATGTGTTTTGGGGATTCCATTCCTTGATAGCAGAGTAGGAACTTCATAAACCTCTTTAAATGCAAACTTTCTACACGTATATTTCTTTATCGTGTATGTGTATGTGTAGCTGATATGTGTTCAGCTGCTGGGGTTTTACGCTCCATTAAAGCAGATTTTTACCTTGCGTTTCCTTTTCTTTGTTACTTTTGTAGTCTCGAGAGAGAGAATAACTTCACTCGCCCTTACTCGTATATAGACTACGCAGAGACCGAGCGGCTTCAAGGCTTTTCCTAATATCCACAAAAATGTTTACGTTAAAAATTAATTAAACAGATCATTCACTCAGGCATTAAAAGTTTCTAAGAAAACAACGCCTTGGACTCTAGACGCTCGCTAAAAAGGTGGGCTTAGGCGACGACAAAAAATTGTCAGGTTATTGTGAAATTAGTTCAGCGTACACTTAGGTAGTGGTAGGAGAACGATGTATGTGATTACGACACCAGCAGCACTGTAAAGGAGGACAGGAACGTGTTCTTTTAACTGGCTTAACTTTATCGGTGACAGGTTCATAACAGGTAAGACTGGTACGTAAGTGGCTCTCTCGATAACTGCAAGTCCTCTGAGTATCAAGCCACAGTCTCTACCTCCTGACATCAATCAAGGCTGTACTGTTTTTTTTTTACTGAGATGTCCAAAAACTCGATTAAGTACAGCACTTGGCCCGGAAAAAAGCTTTTCAAGTCTTCTGTCTACCGCTCTACCCACATAGAAATTCGAAGCGTTGTCTTGCTGGCGTTCTTGAATTACTTTGGGCAAGTCTCTTGGGTTTTCTTCCTCCGGTTATGCATTAAAGAACCAGGACGACTTAATGAAATCAGATGCTTTGTTTAGAAATTTATCACTTCAGGATTTAGTTACAAAACTCCTTCATTCTATTACATTAGTATCGCGCTTTTTTTTTATCTTCGCGAGAACTATAGCAGCTCAAGCTTCAAAGCCTTCCAGGTAATTAGGGCAACAACTCATTAATCAATGACCTGTAATTTACTCGTCACATGGAACGGAGACAGCGTTACTACAAAAATAATAAGCGTCATGTTATTCCTCCCTATTTTTGTTCCTTCTCCCCTCGCTTCCTTCGTCAACGTTCGTATTTTTATCCAACGTCTCTTGCTGCCGTATCAAGTGGCCGTCTGCATCCTCCAATGGCGGTAATCTTCCAGGGCGATGTATTTCCGAGCCGTCGGAACAACCTGTCAATCGGCACCTGACACGGAAGCCTTTTTCGTTTTCTTTCCAGCTAACAGCAACGCTTGTTCACTGCAGACGCCGCCAGCAACGTCCATGGACAGGCGAAGATTGGAGCAGGCGTAAATTATAGAGAGCAACCGCTGGTTAGCGAAGGGGGGGGGGGGGGGAGAGCCTTCGAACCAATCGATGCGCGGACCCTCGCTGCAACATTAACAATACTCGAGAGAGATGGAGAGAGAGCGAACGCGGAGGAAAAGGGTGAAATGGGAGACAAGGGAAGCCCGCGTACCAGACTGCAGAGGCTGTGGCGTGCGTCCTTCTTTCGTTCTTTTGTTTACCTTCTTTCCCCCTTTATTTACCCTCCACCACCAATTCAGCCTGGTGACGTCATGTATGGGGAAAACGCGTAGCATTGTGGGACAGGGCGGCGATACGATTCTCGTTCTCTTCTACCTAAACTCTTCCCCCTAGGCCCTTCACCTTTTTTTATTGGTGGCGCCATCTAGAGAGCTGCGATGTTAATTTACAGGATTTGTGCAGGCAATACGAGCTTGTACCTTTCCGTTTAGTTTTCTGCTTTACAATTTTCATTACGCTTCGTATAGACGACGTAAATAGGAACAAACCCAGTAACGTCCCTTTCTCAGCAATAAAGCGACACCAGGTCAGGCGACGAGGGAGGGATACCTCTCATGTCCTTGTCTTCCCCGTCTCCTATTTCCTTTTGCTGGACTGACCTTCCCCCTCCCATTTTTTGCGGTGACGTCATCAAGAATGAAAAGGCAATGAATTGCGCTAACAAACGGCACACTTTTTCCTCGCGATTCGGCGCTGACAGAGGCATGCAATGTACGGCTGACTAATAGGGTCATAATTTGAAGCCTATTAGCAGTCCGACGCGCAGGTCAAGATCTGAAAGCGCGAGGAGAGGAGGTCAGTGGAAAAGAAGGCGAGGGAAAAGGAATGGACGGGAGTTAGGGACGGTACGCATCGGCGTCTACCGGAAGCCCAAGGAGCGGCGAAGAAGTCGAATGAACTCAGGAAAGAGAAGATCTACTGTCAGAGGAAGGGTAAAGCAGCTGCGTATTGGTGAAAGGAGAGAGATGAACAACGTAAAGACAAAGAAAAATGTAAAGAGGAGAAAGAGAGGTCACACGGCCTGCTTCTAAGAGGGGCAAGGCGTAGGCGGCAAAAAGGCATACGGGAAGGAAAAGACGTGGAGACGCCTGGGCGCGTAATTAAAGCCGAGGCGCAAAATTAAAACAAATTTATCCATTAACTTGTGCGAAGACTTTAAGAAGCAAGAAGGCCTCAGTGGACAAGAGTGAAGAGACAAGCTGAAAGTATACGGATGTTTTAGAGGTCGTCAAAGTAATAAGGGTAGGGAAGGGAGGGCAGCATAAGATACCCGACGACACATTAAAGGAGAGGAGGCGAGGAAAAGGTTAGCAACTGGGAAGAAGGGAAAGAAAAGGGAAAAGGGAAGGACCACACGCTGTCTTGACAGGTCGCTCGACGATGCTATGCCACCAGAGCCCCTTCTTCAGGTCTGCTCGTAATTTACCCCTCCCCCCCCCCCCCCCCCCATATTCGTTAGCGCTCCTGACACGATCGAGGGAGCACCGGGGCGAAATTTATAGACACGATGTCGCCCGGCTAGGCGCAAATAAGGTGCTAAACGCTGGCGGAATTGCTTCAACAACCGCAGCGCCGCCTTCGAAGAGAGGAAAAAAAACGCTTGCTGTAGAGGCTAATACGGTGTCGTTTCACGAGGGAAAATTAATGACGGGAAAAGCGAGAAGTGTTATCTTAAGCCCTCACCCTTTAAAAACTGCTTGTATTTTTTAAGCGCTAAAAATGCCCCGCTAGTTGTTTGAACACAAAAAAAAAAAACGCTTGAACTCTCACACCTTGAATCGTTTATGATGTTCGTGGCACAAACGTTTTGTAAAAGGAGGCGGTTATATACACGGTATTTAAAATGTTTTCTACGCGTTTTATTTTCCCTAATTCTGCATAAATGGGATTATTAATAATTTCTTGTGAACAAATCCGCAGCTGCATTCAGTGAATGCGATGGCCTATTATGCACTGTAAATAATGGGTGTTGTGGTATTTTGAACGAGAAAAAAAAACGGGCCAAGAGTATTAAAAATAAAGTATCGCAGTAATGAATAATACATGCTAGGCCATTTCAATATCCCTGGATCATTGGCATGCAATTTAGTTATAATTGTTTATTCTTTTTTGAAATTTTTTTTTCTCGTTTCGATGAATATAAGAATCAAATTTCTATTCTTACTGAAATTAATAACGCAGCCGTGCCCGGTAAGAATGCAGAATTTTTCAGACGTCAAGGTCCGACCCTCGGCCAAGTTTTTTTCGGCACAGATAAGTTTCAAGAGAAATTCATGACTGCAGAATACACGCTTTTGCTGACTGGCACCCATCGTTTTTGAGATTTAGAACTCAAATGTTTTAGCTGCCGAATTTAAGCGCCAAGAATTTTCTTCCAAACACAAAGCGATGTCGAGGGTTCCTTCTACAACATCACGGCCCGAATTCTCTATTGTGAGCCTTTTTTTTTTATAATCAACCTCGATTTAAGATGGAGTCTAGTGTTGGGGTGTCATTGTGGGATCGAACAATACGTGAAAACATGGATCGAAGGATGAGGAGAAGAGCATTCCACATCGGCTTGAGAGGAAGGGCAGATATGGCACAAATTTGTACAGGCATAGCCTAGCTAGGATTTCGGAATAATTTAAGCTGAGTTTTCTGGTTACGCGAACTTCTCAGGTGGTAAGGAACGCCTGGTTAAGAAAAGATAGGAATGATTGCATGCAAGTGTACTGTTACTTGATGGCCGCCTTGATGACCACCCGTTCTTCCACTGTTGATGGGCTTGACCATGTGATCAGTGGCGCCCGGTGAAAAATTTTGCGGACGAGCTGATGTGCCAGTTCTTTACCACTGGTCTCCATATGGCCAGGAATGCACTGAAGAGTTACAGCGTGTGGTTGCGATTGCATGAATGTACCGTCTAGGGTCGTGTGGAAGTCGGTGAAAAGCTCTGAGGGCCTCCTGAGATTGCGTGTAGACTCATAGGTCGAGAAAAACAGAAGGGAAAATAAAAAGATAGGATAGCGTGCCAAATGGCAAGAATTTCTTGTTGGAGCATATCAGAGGGTTCCGAGAACGGGCCACTACTGCAACTGAGAGGACTGGTTGATGAAGGTTGATTATTACAGCCGCAGATCCGCTGGCTACTGTGTGAAAAGCATCAGTGTAGTGGATGGTTGCTACGCCCAGTGGTGGACAATGGTTTTATGCGTATGCCACCCAGTGATCTTTATAAATGATCGGCGACATGGTCTGCGGAATCGGGGTGGTGCTGAGGTTGGTCACATTCGTGGATGGAGGGGACCTACATGGGAATGTCGATAGGTTCATGGTAGGTACGGGACCATGTACTACACTTACCTGTCTTTATATGTGGTGGAAAGACAAGCTGTCTGCCAATTTGTATGTAGATTGAGGAGAGTTGGTAAACAATCACTGACACCAATGCCAAAAAGACGTTGCACAGAGATTTGTGCAGGAAGGTTTAAGGCAGGTTTTTCCAAACTTTGTAGATCGAGGCTCAGTTCTTGGTGTTGGGTTTGTGCAAGCGATGTGTATGAAAGGTGCATCGTGAAACTACTGCCATAAAAAAAAAACGGAAAACATTTCTGAGTCCCCTTCACTGGGACGCTACATGGTAGGCCAGAAAAAAAAAAAGCATAAACCGAAATAGAAAAGAAAACTAAATACATGCCCATGTAGTAGTAAGTGGTTTTATTAAAAATATTTAAAAAGTAACGAAAAGATTTTTGCTTGCCCCGGCATCTGCCATCGATACCGAAGCACCTGAGCTGGGGCAGCGGAAGTAAAGGATAGCAGGCAGAATGGAGAAATGAAATGAAAGAGGTGAGGGGACCGGAAGAGAGGATAGGTCACACAAAGAAACAGAAGGGGGTTTGTCAAGCACGTGAGAGGATGAGGAGGTGATGTCCCGAGGGTGTCGAAAGCACGGGACGGCGCAACGGAGCGGCGAAAAATGATTAGCGGGACAAGGACCGTTCGGCGGGCGGGTCACCGGATCGTTAGCTACAGCACTCTTGCCGCTCGCCGCCAGGGTAAACAGAGCGCTCCAAGACGGAGTGGCCGTAATCGCCGCCTCCGCCGCTGCTTTTAGGGTTCGGGAGTGCCGGGGAAAGGAACGGCGGAAAAAAAGAGGCGCCGCTTGGGGACTTCAGCCGGCCCTGTCGTGATCAGTGATAATGAGACTAGAGAGAAGGAAGAAAGTCTTTCCTCACGAGCCCCCCCCCCCCCCCCCCCCCCCCTCCTCCTATATACACGAAAGGATTATCGCTGGAAGCCATTTACCTTCCGCCCACCGTGAGCAGCTCGAAAGGTTGTTTAGTGGCCACGAAAGATCGCGGGTGCTCAGGGAAGCGAGCAGTGCTTAGATGACCCCGCTTAGGGCGGTGGGGGAAAATGGGGGAAAAAAAGTTCTTGCTGTTTCAACATGTTCGACCGGCTTGGGGAAGACGCTAATCGGGGTTGCTAATCTCGCTGGGGCTTCTGCTTCGGGGCTGCAGGGAGGGGAGAGATGGATAGTGTCTGTGTGTGTGTGTACTTGCGGCAAGAGGTCGGGACGATAGCATCGACAAATAGTAGGGCACTCTGGAGAAATCTTATCAGCCTAATGAATTCGCAGCGTCTAATCTGCCGTCGGCAGGTGTACGATCAGGAATAGCTCACAGCACAGGAGGACAGTATAAATGGCCGCCCTATTTCTGGCGCTTACACTGCGGAGACAGTGCCTAGTTTTCAAGCGTGCCCTGATTAGCAATTGGTAAACCAATATTTATAATATATTGCTTTCTGCAAGTGAAAAAAAAAGTAGCGGACGGTTTAGCAAGGCTATGCGCGGAATATTGTGCAGTAGCAGTAGTTAAGGTTGGTACTTAACCACCTTGCGTGCCAAAGGCATTTCACCCAAACGCCTCTGCCATAAATGCCTTTGGGAGAGGCCTTTGCTCAGAACTGAGAGTAAACAGGCCGATGATGGTGATGATGGTGGCGTGGTATCACTTCATTTCGCATTAGTAAGAGGCCATTTATTTTGCCGGTGTATTTTCATTCAGATTTGATTTTCACAAGCAGGCGTCGACTGAGAAACCGGGTTAGAAACTAGAACCCGTATCCGCGAGACTCGCCAAAGGGTCCGCTTATTTCTCCTTCTCTTGTGTTGCTCCAAACTCACGTCAAATATCATTCGCTATGTTTCAGTAAATTCATCACCGGAGGCGTTGCGTTCTGCGAGCTTTACATTACCTTTTCATAGAAATGTCGACGTCGCTGGTATCTTACTCGTCTTATTCTCGGCTATATTATCGTCAGCTGAGTCTACTTTATTGTAAGACGAAGGCCCCTCTTAATGACCTTCAGCTTTTTTAATAGGAATTCATCATCATCATCAGCCTGATTACGCCCACCGCAAGGCAAAGGCCTGTCCCATGCCTCTCCAATTGACCCTGTCCTTCGCCAGCTACGCACACACTATGCCCGCAAATTTCTTGATCTCATCCGCCCTCCTAACTTTCTGTCGCTCCCTGCTACGCCTGCCTTCTCTTGGAATCCACTCCGTTACCCTTAAGGACCAGCGGTTATCTTGCCTTCGCATTACAT